>NC_089877.1:9927500-10227500 GCF_040182565.1 Anser cygnoides | reverse complement strand
ATCTTTCAGTACATTTATCTGGCATGCTATATTTAAGTATGAAGTAAATTGAGCTTTAAAGAACGGAAAGGAATGTTAGAATAGGGAAAATAACTATCTTGTACAGTAGCTATTACATGTAGCTAGAATTTGTATTTGCTAAACAGAAATTGTACCTTGGCTTGTACCAGTAGCTAAATCAAATGACAATGGTAATGGTTAAAACAAAACCAACCAACCAAAAAAAAAAAAACCAAAAAAAAACACCACAAATCACAACAAAAACAAGAGGAAGATCACAGTTGCTAACTTGAGCTGAAGTAAGCAGAAAGAAAGTATTGAAAGCTCTATCACGATTTGCTGTAAAGGAAAAGGAATCATGAAGGCATTTATTGAATTCAGGTTTTGGATAATATCTAACTTATTTGGAATGCTGAAAGTCGTGATTTGACCTATTTATGTTTTTTTAATGCAAGAGTGTGGTAGAAAATGAGTTTTGTTGAGCATTACAATTAAATCTCACAGACTGGTACCTTTTGCTACTGTTTATGGCTTGCTAACACCTCCTTGATTTCTGTACAGGGTTATTGTAACTATACTCCGTCAAAAACAGACCACAAGTCCATTCTGTATAGAGAACTAAGAGCATCGAGCACTGCATTTTTTCCTTATGGATTTTGTTTTCATAAGGAATTATATGCAATGTGAACAGAAAGACACAACTTTGTTGTACCACTTAGAGATAAAAGAATACAGCACAGATAAACAGGAGAAGGCAGATGAAATTCCTCCATGATTATGTTCTCCATTGTGAATGTCTTCCACAGAAATTGAACAGAGTAATTAACCTGGAGGTGAACTGAGTACAGAGGCTTTAGTACTGACAGTGCCTTGCACAGTGACCTTCAGCAACAGCCCACCAGGTCTCCAGGACCTGGTGACCTCGAAGCAACGGGTGCCAACATGGGCCCTGCCAGCAGCTCCCTGCCACAGTGGGTGTCCTATGGAAGGTGTCCATCCGCGTGCATGCGCGTGGATGGGTTCGTGGCCATGGTACCATCCTCTCTCCTTTTAGAAGCATCGTATCACTTCTGAGATGCCTGACAAGTATTCATTACAATGCAGGAGCATAGCATTGTAACTGTACTTGGTGTTCATTCTCCAGCAATTACTGCTGACACTTCACAAATGCCTCATTCCTTTGATTTTAAGGAGTCTGCTCGTTGGGTAGTCCTAGGGGAAAGGGTTTAAAAAGGCTCTCTGCTGGCAATGAACACTACCTCAGCACAGAACACAAGAAAGATGATTGCTTTCTAAAACCCACTGATTGTTGAGACACTGTTACGATTTGCATAAACTAAAACATAAAGTGTGAATGTATATTGAATTAAATTCATCCCTGATTTAATGTCTGGAAGTTATGTTGTAACAAGATGCAAATAGGCACAGCTGGACATAAAAATGTATACAATGCAATTTATTGTCAGCAGTGCTTAGACTTAAATATTTTCAGTCGGCAAAGCGTATTTGCTTGATTTTTTTATTATTATTTTATTTAGAGTCTTGTAAATCTCACAAGCCAATAGCAAGCCAATTAGCCAGGCAAATTTATGGATGTACTTTTTCCCCCACTCTAAATCCAACACCCTTTCTTGGAAGTACACCCACTAGGAGTCCTGAAGTGCAGTCTGGTTGTTTCATGTTTTGTGGCCAACCAGCCAGATAACCTCACTGCTGTGCTCTGCAGCTTCCCATTTCTCACCCCCAATATCCTGTGACCAATTTATAGTCCCTCTCTCTGTTTCTTTTCTCTGGGACTTCAAGGACTATTTATAAATGAGTTTCATAGTTCAGGTTCAGCTTGGGAAATCATAAGTTTTTACTTTTAAGTACAGTGTCTCAGTAACTTTGGCCTGTAAACTTGCCAAATCTGGTTTCTCACGGGTTTTCCATTATTTCCTGCCTCCAGTCATTAGCCTGCAAAATGCCTCTCCTGTGATATTTTGGCGCAACAATGTTGACAGCTGTGAATATGAAGAATTGTCAAGGAGTCCTTCAATTAGGTTAATTTTGGCTTTGTTTTGAGAAATAATTGGAGGGTGGAAGGGGGAGGACGGGGAAGGCTCAGATCGTCAGTTGATATAAATAAACTCTATTTTAGGCCAAAATCAGATCTGTCCCAAGTCACTTAGGGAAGAGAAGTATCCGGTCTGCCTATACCCAGTCTTTTTTTCTTCACTCTGTCAATGCCCAGAGAGCCCAAACAAAATCAGACACTCACTATAATAGGAAAGGCACATGCATTTTTGTGTGAGAAATAACCAGTGTTCCAAAGTGCTTATGAGCTAAATATAGCATAGATAAGACCTAAAGGAAAGTGGTATCATCCCATTTTATAGGGGAAAAATATGGTTGGAAGTGCTGTTATAGAAGAATAAAAAGGTTTGTTCTTTCTGTTGGGCAGAGGTACAGATGGGCTCGCTTTATCTAGCCCTGAGCTTCCTTGCCTGAAGTAACAACACTTACAAGGAGAAAGGGCATCTCCACTTGGGTGCAGTCCTGTGTCAGTGTGTTTAAAGTGTACGGGACCACAGCAGGCTCTTGTTTTGCTGCCTCAGAAACAGCTGAATCAAGGTACTTACTGACTGCATCCTACTTAAATGTTTCTTTCTGCTAATAGACATTGTTCAGTTTTGATGCTGACAGCAATTTGTAGCCCTTACTTAAGGCCAAATCCAGACGAGCTTAATTCTAGCTGTTGGGTTTGATCATGCTGGCATTCATTAAGCATGCTTCTGCCCCTCAAAAATCTCAGTTCGGACTTTGTTATGAAAGTTCAGAGTTTAATTGCAGCTAGTAAATGTCATTCAGCACTGAAAGTGCATAAGCAAACACCTTCTAGAGTTCACTTATAAAGTGAAATACTGCAAAAGTTTGGATTGACTGAGTGCCTGTGCCTAATAAACTGCTTAAGGGAGACAGAAAGGAATCAAGAGGTTCTAGGTTTTTCTATGAGAATACTTAAAAAATAGAAATGGTATGGTGTCTTTTCCATAGGATTTTCTCTAAGTTAGCTTCTCCTAGTTAGTTTTACAAATCTTGTCTGCGCTGACCATGTTATTAATTGGTGCTTTCAAAGGGTTGTTTCAACTTGAGCTGATTTGTATGATCCCCTCATCTTATCACTGATCTGCAGGATCAGCAGAGCAGTGCAGCTCGACCACACTGATCTCTGACCCTCATGTGTCTTTGTCAGAGAGATGGAAGTAGGATTAATGCAGTAGCAGTTTCTGCTAGATACGGTGCAGTACCAGATTCTCGCTTTGGGGGAATTTTTGTTTGGATAACTGCAGGAAGAGCGTGGCTCTCTTTTGTTCCCTATGCTATCAGGAGAAATATCTTCTTGAAACATTATTTAGGCTTCAGTACGTGATTCTTTAGAGACTCTACTTTTTTTTCTTAGTCTGCATATACTCTTGAAAGAACATCTGTGAAGTTGATGGGTTTATTATATGTTTTCCTTAGGATGTGGCGTTATGTTCTTCATGTCCCTGTTCGGGCGCCCTTTGTGGCGTAAGGACCACACGGACACCAGGGTTCTTTTAGGATCAATAACGTCTTCTTTATTGATGACAATAACTTCAACTCTCTTATTCAGGACATAACTTCAACTAACTCTTACTGAGGACAGGCTCCCTTCTTATACCATTCACTCTACAGCAGTACTTTTCCACTAACTATTCATTGGTCCATAACTCTGCTCGGCAACAGCAAACACCCAGCAACTTCCATGTCTTAATGGCTGGAGAACAAGCATTCTGAGACAGCAGGGTGTCTCCTGAACCACCCTTCTTTGTTCCTTCTAAACTCTTTACATTCCTCATGGCCTCATCATTAAGAGTCCGATGTTGTCACCAACCATGGGACTTGTCGACCCCCATGGCAATACTCCCACTTTAGGAGACACATAGTACCTAGAATGAAAATTGGCAACTTACTTAAAGTTCATTTTTAAAGTCTTCTTGTATGAGTTTTAAATTAAATCTTTTTTACTGGATGTTTCTTTAAAAAAAAAGAAAAAAAAGTGCTCTTTGAAGAACTGGTGCAGGCTCAGGAAATGAACAATTGTATCAGGAATATTTCTCAGGACCTTATCCTACTGCTTTCTTTTCAAATGTCCCTCTGAGGACTCTTTCTGCGAGGTCATTGTATTGAAATATTAATACTTATTGCTGTTTTGGCGCCCTGTCCAAACAATGTGCAGGAATTTTGCAGTTGCAAATTGTTTATTCAATAAGGAATAATAAGCTTGTATTAAATGGAAGAGTTTAGCTAAGTTTTGTGAAAAAGATTCTCAGCAGTTTTCTTTCATGTTGTAATGCTGTTTGTTGGATAATGGAATAATGGTATGTATCTTAGGGAAGTAAAAAGATGATAGGTTTAAGTGTGCTTTTCCTATTTAAGCATAGCTAAAGGAATAAAATGCCTTTCGATAAACTTCTGCACACAGAACTGATGGGTTTTCCAAGCAAATGGTGTTTGGACTGCTTTAGATGAGTAGTTCATCTTACTTAATGTTGAAATGAGAATTAGAAAATGCACAACGGTGATGTAACTTGTTAGAAACCAAATTAACATGGTTGCAATTAATTTTTTTTCTTTCCTTTCTATATATGGTGCAATGAGCAACATAGAGCCAAATATCCTGCTAACCAGAGGCAGCAATTTTACCGATGGAAATACAAAAATTAAAGAGACCTGAGGCTTTCCATTAGCAGCAGTGAGGGTATAAGAGTTAATAGCATGCACAATTTTGATCCGTGGACATAAATTTCATGTGGAAGTTGTTCTAAAACTTTTCTCATGTGTTTATTAGGTTAATAAACTGAAGTCTCATGAAATTCTGATTAGATAATCATAGAGTCAAAGCACATTTTGACAAGATGTCTGTAAAGGGCTAAATGGCAAGCAGAACTGAATATAATTATACTGTTTAAGGAAAAAATATGACTGTTCTTGTTGCCAGACTTACTACAACAGAAGCAGATATATTTCATTAAAACTACATCGTTTTTTTGACAAAATGAGAGAAGGTTTGGTAGACCTACCTAGTCAGTTGTGAGGAGAGGCTGGTTTGCTTAGCACAAAGAGGAGTCCAAGAGAAGATCTAATTGCTATTTTGCATTAACTGTAGTGCATGACGGGGCAGACAGGACCAGACTCTCATCAGAGGTATCCAGTAAAAGGATAGGAGTCACAAGACACAGCAAGAAAAAATTCAGAGGGATTTAAGGAAAAATTCTTTGCTTGCAAGAGTTGCTCAGGGAGGCTGTAGAGCTGTACATCCCCTAGGCAATGAGTGACCAGCTCAGCCTTTGCAGCTGGGTTGCCAGGGTGTCAGGAGGCCTGCAGCCAGCATGATGCAGGGCTACCAGCTGGGGCCATGCCCCTGCTGAGGTCTCACGTGGCTCCTTGCCCACAGTTGGTCCCAGGCTGTGGTTGCCCAAAGCAGAGCGGCCATAGGTACCAGCACCCACCGCCCAGGCAGGGGAAGAGGCTGCCCAGCACCCTGACATGGAGAGGTCTGCTTGGAGAAAGAGTTCGGACTAGATTGCCTCCACAGGTCCCTTCCAACTTACCTCTCTCTTGTTCTACTATTCTAAAACTTTGTGATTTTTTTTATATAGTCACAGGGTAATACTGTTGTTTCTGTTCAGCAGCACTTCCCATATATTTCACCACAATACCCAGGGTGCTTGAGTGGCTTAAACCCCCAAAAAACTCTTTTGTTTGCCTGCTTCCTTCATAGAAAAATTTTCAATTCGTTGAATTGTCTTCCTCCAACATTCAGAAGTTGTCCAGGAGCTCTACTTTGTTTAATATTTCTTAGACGAATTTTGAAGTGTTTTCGTAAGGTTTGTACTAAATACTAGCTTGTATAATCTGAACTACAGAAATGCCATGCTATAGATTTTGGACCCTTTTCAATCTATCAGGGGTGTGAACAGGTAAAGATGACAATTTGGTTTCAGTGCCTGAAGTAGTCCAGGCATCATGGTCCAGGTTCCTGATTTCTGTAATTCTGCAGACATGTTTGCTAGAGGAAACATTAGAACTGCACATTTTATTCTGCAATCCTCTAGCAAAGAGGTTTGCAGAACCACTGTCCAGCTTACCTCTGATACACTCCCCAGCCACACTGAGTCTAGTGAGTAAGACCAGACTTACACAGAATATTTCATATGGAAAAGTTCACAAAGCAGTGGACTGCTCTTAGAGAAAAGTGGTTTTCCTTTCGCAAGTCTTTGGAGATTTTTACAGACTTTTCAAAGAAATAATAAACAAAGAACTTTCAACATACTCTTTGCTGACATATCAGTACTAGATAGGAAGTTTATTTCTGTAATGATTCAAAACCAACTCCCAGCACTGCAAGGGATTGCACCGCAGTGTGACAGGACTATTCATCTGCACAATCTGATTTCAGATCTGATTTCAGTTGTGCACTCCATTTAAGAGATTTATTATGTATTGTTTCCCTCTTTAATGTTGTTGACATTTGTACAAATTCAAACACTTAATAAATCATACAGCTGATGCATCAACCTGTTGTAAGTAGGTAGTATGTTGAACACCTGTCAGTTTACTTTTAATCTTGCATAGGTAATTGCTTTCTTCTTTGTACTTCTTTATTTCTCATTGGCCATATTTCCTGCGTGCTTGGAGGCAGCAACTATGCAAAGGAAGAAATGTATGAAGGCAATCATATATATACAAAACTTTATATGTATTGAAAAAATAAAAGGAAATTTTTTTTCTATATTTGGCAGATTCTAAGCTACACTTCTCAGCTATTCTGGGCTTGCGCAGTAGTAAGGGAAAATGTGTCCACAATTTGAATGTAAAAATCATTTTCTCTTAGTTTCTAAGCACTTTCTAGGAATCATTTCAACAGCTAGCACCCAGCAGGGTACTTTGAATGCCCTGCCATCCATATACACTACCTCCTCCACGGGACTTGTTCACCAAATATTTAGATGGTTACATTCAAATTTAGTACTCTGAAAATAGTATGGAAAGCTGATTGTGGATTGGGATCCACTGTGACACAATATGGATTTATGGGGGGGGGGGAGGGAGGATGATGTTAAACTGGTATTTCAAAAAAGAAAAGCAGACAAACTTGGGGAGAAAAAAATCATGGAACCTTCTTTTGTCACTCTTTAGGAAAACAGAAGTACAGTTTATATTAATTTGGAAAAACTGACTCAAGTTCTTTAAACTCAATTGTCAAAAAAACTTGAAAGCTGAAAACATTGCTCCACGAGCTATGAAATTTAGCACTGTGATGAAGGTAGGAATGATCCATGTTTCACTCTTAAAAGCTTTGGGAACAACAACAGCACGTGAACCTCCTGGCTCATCAGGCCAGACCTCTTAAATGGCATCCGCCTCTTTAAGTTACACAGGGTAAGGTATGACTTGCCAACCATAAGTTCAGAAAGAAATTTCTTCCTCGTTGTTAAGATGACAAAGTAGGCCTGTTGAATTTTCAATATGTTGTCTCAGCCTTACTTCCCCCTCGAAGCTGCAGTTGGTAGCTGCTGTTAAGCTGGGATGACAGATTTGAAGGACTTTGTCATCCAGTGTGACAAAGCCTGGTTTCCTACGTAGCAAAACATCAGGGATGATTTTTCAAGTTCCTGTAAATGAAATGGAAACAAATCAGTTTTTAGAAATGTAGAAAATAATCTTTTTGTTACACTTGAGTAGTTCTGTAAATAATATAAACAGAAAAATAACTTCGGTGGTGTGTGTATGAAGATTACCAAATTTAAATAACCTGGGAGAGGACTATAGCAGTGGGGCTGCTAGCACCCTGGCAAACCAGAAAACTGTGACATGAAGCAGAAACAAGAAACTACAACATGCTACATCCAGTGAGATTGTTTTCAGCCTTGCAAGTTTGATTTGTGTGCATGAAACTGCAGAGTTTTGAGGATGTGCTCAGGTGATACTATCAAAATTGATAATATCAAAGAACAGAAAAGTAAAGGATGTGCTTCACTGTCATAAGTACCATTCTTGGTCCAGAGACATTACACTTCAGCTTTCAGTAAGTCTTCCCATATGTTCATTTGATTTTTTTGAAATGTTGAAATGTATTGAGGAGACTTACAATTTCCATTACTACAATTACAACTTAAAGTAGAAGTATACACCCAAAAGGAAGATTGAATCTACTATCCCCATGTAGGCTAATGATATGAAGAAGAAGAAATATGGAACGGTATCCTACTAGAAGAAAAAAGATTTTCAGTAAAATAGGAATATAATGGGTATCTTAGAATGAATTTCTAGGGAAAACTTAAACTTTTAAAGCTCGCTCACTCAAGCCAATAATTATTAGAAATGAACATGACTGGCCTGAATAGCGGAATTATTACTATTTGCAGATTATCCTGTTTCAAGGCCAAGTGCTTTCTACTGCTCTGCTATCAGCTAGACGGAAAACTGTGAGACTAGCTCCAGAGGGAATGAATGGTTCTTCACCATGCTCTTACTTTTCTGTTAGGTTTACTGTGACTAGAACAGTATCGACTTGAATGGTCCCTGTATGTTGTTAGTTGGATGTAAAAACACATTTTAATTTTATTCCATGTGTAAGTTGAATTGCACTTTAAGAAAAGTGTTGGTTCTCTGTACTCTGGAACTGTTCTTTCTTAAAATAAAATAAAAAACTATATCACTGCTAAAGGAAGAAAGAATTTCTCCACTAGAGATTCATTATTCGGTCTAACAAAGTATGTTAATGTAGCTGTGATTCTAGCTTTTATCATCATACGATGTCAATGTTTTTGCAAATCTCAAAGCATTTTTTCTTTCCTTCTCATATCTATGTAATGCATTTACAAGGATGAGAGAAAGAATCATTAATTGTAGAAAGAAGACCATAGAGATTAAGCAATCAGGCCAAATGCATTAGTTCTGTTCATTTTTTCAGCAGATTTCCACCCACTTTCATGGAAAAAATACTGAAGTCTAATATTTTCTGGAAGTAAAATATCTTGTTAAACCACATTATGAGTAGTTTAATATGCATTAAAAACATATAAAGGCATTATAATGTAGATATGGATTATAGTCTGATGATAACAGGACATGACAGTAGGAAAGATCACTGGTTTGAGGCCTCTTTACTGGAAGGCTTCATAGTTCAGTGGTACATTATCACATTTTGCTGGAAGGACTTTAGTTATGAAAAACTGAAATATGCTATCCTTTTAATAAATGTGTAGATTTAAAAGGAAAGAGGGAAAGAAAAAAGACTACGATCTTCAACCTTACCTTTGGTAGGGCAAGTTAAGGATCTGTTCCTTCAGCTGAACCATTCTTTGCCCGCAGTTTTCAAATATTGAATAATGTGAAACTGGAATCATAGATCTGTTTTACCTAAAATGCTGACAGGAAGACTAGTTGCAAGATCTCATTTGCAAGAGGGAGAAATGAGTTTTGCTTTCTAACTTTTTTCCAGAATATATTGTGTAAAATAGTGTTGTACTGGCAGGAGTGGATTAGATGGCCTTAATATACATAGTCATTTGATTTCTGTAGTAGATTTTGGGTCTGGAGGATTAAAGATGGGTCTAAAATACCATATATATTTGGCTGACCCCCCATATCAGGCAAGATAACAGTTTGCTTTGTTTAGGCAGCAGTAGAATTGATATGTTCCACAAATAGTTTTTTAGACCGCTGATATTTTTCCTTTCTCACACTCTTTCATTGCTATTTTTCAATTTGTGCAATAAAATAACTCGAAGACAAATTTTTATTACTGCATAATCTTAATTTAGCTCTAGAGCAGACCAAGCAGAAGAATTTGATGATTCTAGTTCTTTGCTACCAGTGATTTTTGTTACTTAAACTTTATATAATCCCTTCTTAGTTTCTGACTTTTTTTTTTTTTTTTAATTTAGATACTGGCCTTGCAGGTGCTCAAGTAATTACACGTAACCTTAGTGTAAACATTTGCCCTTAAGCTATTTTGTCCTTTATTGAACTCCTTATAAATTGAGTTTATGAGATTACATTTTATGAATACTCATTTTTTATTGCTTTAATCTTTTAGGAGAGTCTAAACTTAATGCACTCTCAACAAAGGAAGAGGCTGTTTGCCCATGGCTTTGTTTCAACAGTCTGATTAAACCACATCTCCCAATGATTCAAAATGCTAAGAGTATAGAGGGCAATACATCCATAAACATATCTTACCTTCCATATCTCTATAAAATTTTGATTTCAAATCTGTTGATTTAGTTTCTTCTTTATATTTTATTTCATATCATACAGTATCCCCATCCTGCATTTTCCTTGTGTCACCTGTGTAGATTGCAACCCACATATTTGGAACCCTGCTCAACAACTTAGGTACAGGATAGAAGGGATTTGCATGTGTTGCACATCTGAGCACGTTGAATGATTTTTTTCTAGCAATTTAAAATTATATTTAGCTAGTTTTGCTCTCCATGTGTCTATCTTTTGGTAAAGCTAACAGGAAAAATTGTATCTGAGAGGCGCAAGAGATTTTTGCCAAGGTATTGCACAGAACAAGAGTGAGAGTGGAACCTAGCCTCCTTTGAGACTTGGCCAGCCTCCACAGCACCACCTGTGGCCTGAATCCCGGGAAGCTGCTTCCCCAGCTTACATTTCTGTGAACAGACATATTCAGAGCAGCCCGAACCTGGGAAGTGGGCAACCCCATGCCTCATTTTACTGTTGGAGCCTGGTGCTGTCTGCCTGTTTACACAAAGCCTCAGCTGGATGTAACTCACAGAGTCCAGCTCCTCAGGAAACACTTTAATGCTTTTAGCTTCTGCACAACGGCATACCAGCATTCCCACCTCAGCAAAGCAGCTGGATAGGTCATGGGCCTTGGAGAGAAAAATGTAGGAGCTGTCGTAGCTGTCTGTGATAGCAGGGGTGCAACACTGATCTTAAAAGATTCAGAGTACTATGCCTTAGAGCATGTAGCTGAGAGTAAATCTGTATTCCAGGTGTCTCCTGTCTAGCAGATGTTTCCTTTCCTCTTACTGTTCTAAGAGGCACTGGTTTGTATAAATTATTAAGTATTTATCATAGTGGCAATTTTCATCCAGCTGAAATCCCATTCTATCAAACACCTTCTCCTGTGGTCACCAATATTTAATTGAAGTGAAGTAGACTTGGGGAGAGCTGGTCTGAGTTATTCCTTATGCTTTCTAGGACAACATTAATCATGAGACTCATGGATGTTCAGTGCTGGCAGATGCAGTTAAATTAATAACCATGGAAAAGGAGAGGAACATGTAGGGCTGAACGCACAGGTGTGGGACGGTGCCCAAGCCAAGGAAGGCATTGGAAGGAAATGTTAGGGTTCCTTTGAAAACTTGGCCTTTAATATCTTTATCTTTCTCATTCTGCTGCTTGTTAAAATAAGGATAACCTTAGTCCTGTTGATTCACAGAGGACAAAATAGGTGGATCATGACGGTATACATTTTCTAGGTTTGTCTTCTTTGCAATTACTTGTATTTGGGTTATATTCATCACTCTTGGTTGTAATTTCAGGTTTCAGCAGCTTGTTTCAAAAAGAAATAAATGCTGAGACTTTTGTGTATTAGTATCTCTTTAGAAATATAAGGTTGAAATGCAAGTACTAACTGTGAATGGCTCGATATTTTTTAATTGAGGCCGGTTAAGGAAATAGAACCAGGGCGCCTTTCTGAGGGTGGAATAATTCCTGTCAGCTCCTGCCTTCTGCAGGCAGGGGTCTGCTTCCAGCCCCCCTACAGATAGGAAAGCTTGTGCCAATGTTCTCCTGCCAGCTCCACCACCTCTGTGTAGTCCTCTTCTCCCAGGGTCCTCTGGCTACTCCAGGACCCATGCCTGCATTGGTTTCGAGAAGTAAAAAAATCAGTCTCTGTGCACGTAGCTTGCTAGGTGCTAGACTGATGAAGTAGCACAGGCACAGCTTGAGCTAACCCCTGCCAAAGAGGAAGAGCAGTAGCAGTCAGCTCTTCCCTGAGAGGGTGACTTTTGGCTTTCACTACTCATGCTTCAGTCTGTTAACTGAAGGAGGACCCCATGGCACAAGTAACTCACCGAAATAATGAACTGATTGATCTGAAACACATCTGAGGCTCACCAGGAAACCGCAGCATGCTTTCTGTTCCTGACGCCTGTCTCAAAATCTGCATCTCGGACAAAAGCAGTGGCGGCCAAATGACAAGTGCCTCGTGTTTACACAAACAGCTATTGAGGCTAGATGTCAGTGAGCATTCCCTCTACCCCCCATACTTTAACGTGGGTTGGCACACTTTATTTCTCCAGTACTGAAAAAAGAATACAAATGAAGATCAGAATAAAGTTCAGCTACCCAACCTCCATTCCTCATTTGCCTCCCACTCTCATCTGCTGCTCTCTTCCGCGAGCACAGGCTCCTTGCTGCAGTGTAAACAGTTTCCCCACTGCGAGCCCTTTCCTACAGACTGACCCGTCAACACCACGATTAACTGATGTATGTTATTGCCACCCTTGCTGTGCTCTTCCTGCCCCCACCACGTGTCGCTGGGGTGGTCCTCGTGTTGAAGTAGAGGGAAGAGCTCCAGGCACACAATGTTTGTAGCGGTAGGGATTGTCTTGGTTTGTGCCCCATCCTAACAGGAGAGACAGTTTGCAGAGAGTACAGCGTGATTTTTCTTTGGGGGGCAGAGGGTGGGGTATCATCAGAGCCCTAAATTTTAAAGAAATTGTGAAGAACTTGAACTCACTTTAACCACTCTTGACAATGCCAGCTGTGAAGTTAGCTTAACTCTTCTAGGTTTATTCTGTTTTTCCATTATTTTGTTCAGAAGACGAATGCATGTATATAGTGCTTTTATACATAGTCATCTTTTTATTCTTTTCCATTTGATGGTTTCATGAGCTATGGGCAAAGAGGAAAGTAATTTATATTCTTTTTTTTCTTTTTTTTTTTTTCCAATTTTACTTTCACCTGATTTCTCAAATACTTTATTCTTCTGACATTCTGGGGGGGTGGTAAATGTCTGGCAAACTCATAATCCTAAAGCGTCAGCTGATCTCTAAAGAGGTGGCTCTGGTCCTTGCTCCATTACAACAGATGCATGATTTGTTCTTGCCATTGCTTATTGTGCTAGTAATATTATATCGTTATGACACTATCTTTACCTCTGGTGTTAGTTTGACCTAGTGAAAAATAAATCTCTCTTTTGAAATATCCAGAATTAAGAAGAAATATCCTGAAGTTAAATTTTGAAATGCCAAGAAATTCTGCATTTTTTTATTAGACTGACCAAAAAACTAATGTCTTCAGAATAAAAAGTATCTTCTAATCATTACTCTTTGTTATAAGGATTATTTTTCAGACTGGATTTCTATTGCTGCAATATGTGATTTAGTTATACTTTTTAACCTTACCTGGGGACACTAAGCCGAAATGTAAAATGCATGGTAGTACAGTACCGTAATATCTCAAAAATTTCATATATTTCTGGATAATTTACAGTCAGTTTTATTTACACTATTCCACGTGAATCTGTTTAGGTATGTAAAATCCCTATCAGTTACTAAGTTTACTCAGCAGAAAAGAACCTGGTGCTGTTTATACTGGCCTGTGGATGTCACTGTTACGATACAAATCTGACTAAAAATAGCCGTGTGTAACGTCGTATAGTGCCATCAATTAATCAAAAAAAAAAAAAAGCTCACATTTCTTTATAAACTGTCATTGCTGTGAATCCCTTAAGTAGGAGAGAAGAAGGTGAGTAGAGGCAGGTAACGGTCCTCTGCAGCCGCTCGTGGGGTGGGAGGGAAACATCTTCTACACAGAAGCTACATTTACAATTGAAAAATATGGCAATAGATAGTACCCTAAGCTACTTTCCAAAAATACTGGGCAAAGATAAAAATATATATATAAATAAAATCTCGGAGTGTGTAAGGGCACAGTGGACTGAAAAGTAGAATCAACATGAGGTAGCAGACTAAGATATCTTCTTGACAGCTTTTTGTTGCCTTTTGTCAGTCAACTACCAGTCACAAAACTCATGGCTTTAGTTCTTCGTTGCTGTTGGAATGCTAGTTAGTTTAAACAGAAGGGTTGCTTGGGTGTATGCCAAATCTATGCTGTATATGCACACGCACACACAGACTATGTATATATACACACACGTGTATATATTTAAAATGCATGTAAGTTTTTGTCTCAGCTGTCATGCATGACTTAAAAAGTGTTGCTGTTAGAGACAGAGAGATGGCAGAGTGGTGAGAAAAAAGTACGAGTTGCAGGGGGCTCTGAAGATTACTTGACATCTATCTCCCCTGAAGAATCTTAAATCCCAACTCAGTCCCTTGATAGGGTACATAGTAAAGTATTGTAAAGACTGTTCTGTTAGTGTGACTGTTTTCATGGAAAAAGCAGTGAGAAATATGCATATATGTATATTTGTACGTATGTATTTGTGTAAGTAAAGAGTTCAACTTCTCACCAATCCACAGGTGTTCCCTGAGCAATCCTTTCCACTCCATGCTGTCCAGAACCATCCAGGTGGTTCTTAACAGCTTTTGTTGACTATGGGTTTTGCAGCTATAAGGTTTCCCAGGTAAAGTTCTAAGCTGATGTTGAACTGAGCTTTGTTCGATTCCTAAGACCTTTAACAGGAGAAACGTGGAAAAACATGGGGCTTTTAATTTAGGGCAATACCCATTTAAATTCAAGGTGCTGACAGTGTGCCCTACCTCTCTTAAAATGTCCAATTTGTAGGGATGCTGCTGCCTCACCACAAGCACCTTGCCACTTTTCTTCTTATGTTCCAGAGCCTCTTGCTTTAGTCATGCCAGCTTACACGTCTTAACCAAATTAGAAAATCAGGTTTTGCTAGTAACCTGGTAAAAAAAATAAATAAAAAAAAATCCTGAAGTAGTTAAAAATACGATACTGCTTTTTTGAATCTTAAAATGAATATTAAAATAGAGGGTATAATGGCTGAATCCTACCTACCTACTGGCCTTTCTGATGCAAATACAGGCTGGGGGTGGGAGAAAAATGTTTGCCAGGTAAGCCTCTCTGTCTCTACATGCATGTTGTATTGGGGACATATTCTGGAACATTCTTCTCCTACAATATTTTGGGAAACTGAAGGATTAGGTTCAAGAGACACTGTATAAGCTTCCTAATGCAATCTTGCTGAAATATGATCTCTTCATACTTCTAAAGGAGTAAGGAAGAGAAGAATGCTTCAGTATTCATTTTAAATATTATACCACTGTTCTTACGGCTCTGAGTGCACATCATAAAGCCATTGAGTGCTTCTGCTGTGTGCTGACAGCATGTGCTTTTGAGATATGCACAGAAACAAGAAGTGTGTGACAGACTGAGGTGAGCTGGCACGTTCATTCTGAGAAACTGTAGTGCTTGGATTTGGACAATGAGGAGCTACAGAAGTACTGTGTAGCTGTTGTGTTCACTTGGTAGGGGGAAATGACATCTACTGATTTCAAGTGCAAAGTGCTTGTATATATTTCAAAGACAAAGTTACAACGAGTGTGTGGAAACAACTTGCAGATTTCGCCTTGGGTGCTTTGAGACTGACAAATATTTTTTCTGATCTTGATAGTTTGCTTCAACTGTGAAGTTCTAAACGATGCTGAAATAAGATATAATGCAGACAGTTCACCTTACTTCTGCAGCAATAATAATTTGCAGCAGAAATATTCAGGAACAGTGTTTGCTTAAAGAGCAATACAAACAGCTGAGCACAGCTGAGCAGGCTATTGAGACAGCAATTTAGAACATGTAAAATCAAAATGCAGTATGCAAGTAAGAAATAGGTACATGTTGGTTTTTAATTTTCTTTTTGTGATGATCATGGAAATAGAATTGATTACTCATGTCTCTTCATGCACTACCAAGCATATGTTTCTTAATAAAATGCATGCAAATTAACTGAGAGACCGAAACTGCTAAAGATGAGCATTTCAAAAAAGTTTTTTTAATTTATGAGAATACTTTTTCAGAGTAACTATCACGGATAATTTAGTTGCACAATGCTTCCTTGTTTTTAGTAATCAGGATAGTTCCAAGCTTGCATAATAATCATGAATATATGTATAACAACAATGTTACTGTTCCTAAAAATTTTGAAGGCTAGAATTTTGAATTTTGAATTTTTAATTGAATTAGAATTTTGAAGGCTAGACTTTATACAACAAAGGAAAGGCAGACTTGGGAAGCAGTGTCTGTGCACACTTTATTTTCCTACTGACTCAAAGGTAAATAATCTGTTATATTTAAAACAAAGATATTGTATGCAATGCTTCTAGGTTTTTGTTAGTTCAGGTCTGCAGGGTCACATAAATGAACATAGTCAGTGGGATGAAGCAAGCCTGAATTTAATAAGGTGATAGATTCAGTTACCCAGTAGCTCTCTTTATGTATATCATTCTAATAGGAGCATTTCCGTTAATTGAAATGAAGATAGTTAACATTTGCTATGAAGTAAAGGCAAGAACCTCGTGGACTTTCATCCAGTCTTGAACTACAGACCCCTTATGCACTCCTATTTCTCCTCTAATCCAACCCCAGAAATGAAAGGTGTAAAACAATATGGTAATAAGTTTCTTAATAGGCTTAGTTTAGCAACCCAAGCTGTAGAGGACAAGTTTTGGAAGAAGCATCCATTTTTCCTATTTCTCTGTTGAACTTGGACAGAATCGGAAAGTTCCTCATTTCCAGCATGGGCCCTGGCCATTAACTGGTCCCCTCGCCAACTCGTAGGAGCCTGCACAAATGCCTATAGACTAGATATAGACATACTATCTGTACCTGTATATATTCCTTCATCTTCTCACCCCACAGTTAAATGGTATGAAAGGATATCATGCTTCTTGCACAGTTGTCTTATAGGGAAATAGTGTGAGGAAGGGATGCAGAACAAATTCTTCACTTTTTATTTGCTTTGTCTAAAGAAAACCATGTTAAAACTGCTCTATGCCCTTCCATCTACCACGAAAGCAAAAAGAAAAATGCCACTTTTCTCTTAGGAGAAATAAATATAATATATATTATATTATATATTATATATATATATATAAAATATAAAATATAAAATAAATATATATATTATATTATATATAATATAAAATATAAAATAAATATATATTATGTATACTTATTTTTTCAGAATATTACATCATTTAAATGCAAAAGATTGAGGATAAGACTATTTTTGTAGGCAACTGCAAAAATACACAGAGATAACCATGAAAATATAGTACTTAGAGAAACTGAGAATAAGAATTTAAATTCAGAAAGTGGGGATGAAGAGGAAAAAAATATGTATATGATTTTAGGTAATTCTGACCTGAATTCTGTTTTTGCAGGTGCATCTAGCTAGTAGACCACAAGTGTCAGCATTCATACGGTAGTATATTATTCTTTAACAGTATGTACTATATATTCCAAGAATTTTTTTTCTTCAGTGTTTGGCATGTAATAACTATTTGTCTGGGATGCAAGTGATGTACAACTATCCTGTCTGCAGTGAGTTTGCTTGGATCATGTTAGAGGTGTAGAAATAAATGTATCTTCTGAGGACAAGTCGTATTTTACAGACAAATAGACTATGCGTGCATAGGAACAAAGCATAATCTAGTTACCTTTTTAAATACATCCTTGAGAATGTTTACGGCTTATTTTGGCTCAAGTCCTTTTAGCTCATGAGGTCTATGACAGTGCCATTAAATCAGCGTGGTGCTTGTAGATAAGGAAAGCTCTCCTTTCCCATCATCTACTTCCTGATGTCTCTCTTTTCTTTGGGTGTCATGCAGTCATGTATTACTTGGACTTTCTGGGTTGAAAATTGACAAGACGGTATTTGAATTCTAAAATATTTTTCTTCATGACATTTAAAAGGGAAATATGTAAGCATATTTTTGTTATTTGACACTTTCAGCCAGATTGATAAATCATCACCACCAAATCACAAGCAATTTGAGATCATAAGTATGCTTGAAAATCTTGCATCACCTTTCTATCAGCCACAGGTATTATGAAAATCTAAGTAAAATACTCAGTTATGGAACAAAGCTCTGTAATAAAAGAAAAACAAAACAACAAAAAAGCCTTTTGTTTTGAAAACCCACATTATTGCAGTTGGATTTGATGCTAAATTCTGTAGTTTTAAGGACACTCATAATATATAAAAGAGCATCTGCGCTATCATTATTGCCTCTTTTCTGGTTAGGTAACAGTATAGTTCCCCCCAGGTCAGGATATAGGATGGCTAGACCAGATGGCACCATACCACTTTGGATACAGAACACTGCCTATAGCACTAATGGCAGGAGGCATGAGTCTTGTGGGAGTTGACCTGGTATAGCCAAGCAGGCAAGTTGTGTGGTGGTGGAACGCAGAAGTCCGTGGGATGGGTTAACCCACCTCATTATGTTTGTTCCAAAATGACGGGGAGGTGATTGATGCATGGTAAATGCGTGGGGGGGCTCACAGCTCACACGTTTGGCATCGATCTGCTCTCAGATGCTGCTGTCAGAGAAAATACATGCTAGTGGCAGAGCTCGAATGAGGATGTAAGGCCCAGCATGGGGTTATGCAGCCATAAAACAGCCTAATCATGCAGCAGGAAATAAGGCCAAAGCTGTATGTGAGCATGATACCGAAGAGAGAAATTTCTGTGAAGATGCTAACTGAAACACCCTGTTACAATTTTGTTGATGAAAATGCAAAGAAAAAATAGGCATCCTTGAAAAAATTCTCAGTGGTTTCTTTTGCTTCAGAGGATGGCAGGTTGTCTGACAAGGAATGCAGGCATGCTGTGAGATAAATTTAAAAGTAAAATTATCATGTCTGAACCTATGTCTGATCGCGTCAATGCTTTATACAAGTTGGAAAGGAGAAGTCTGATATTGCTGTGTAGTGGCATTACATTGCTGTGCTAGCTGCTGCCAAGAGGATACATCAGTTTTTTGGTTCAAACATTTTATTGTCCGCATTACTGTAATGCCTAGGACTTGCAGTCGCAGACTTAGAGATTGCTGGTTTGACTTCCTTGAAGAATCGCAAAGCAAGAAAATCTGCCTTTCCTGAATGAACCTTAGCAATTAATTTCACTTCTTCCACACATGCAGGTAGTGTGACAAACTCCTGTACCCTTGCCCTACTGTTTTCATCTTGCTGTGCATGGAGACAGCCAAATGACTTGCAGGTAGAGGTTTTGTGTATGAAGTGGCTGGCTATGCTCATAAACCATGTTCATTCTTCTTCTCTTTTCCGTTTTCTTTCTGCTCCTTTTAAGAGTTTAAAAGGTGCCTTTTCCTGACTTTTTTTGTTTGCGGGAGGGAATAAAAAACTGTAGTTGGAAAAGAATCAGGTCTGTGGCCAAATAATTCCAAATCATAACTATGAGATTCTAAACAAAACTAGCTTGGAGGTCATGAACGGCTCTCAGAAATGGAACAGAGGACTGATATCTAAGCCAAGAAGCTGATGACCCAAAAAAACAGTAGCAAATCTAGGAGCAAACTTCTAAGCAACAACTTATAACTTTTTTTTCTTTTCTTTTCTTTTCTTTTTTTTTTTTTTGCTGTAGATTTAGACTACACAGCTAAGAATTGACAAATTTTAAAAGTTTCAGTTATTGTTATAGACATTGTCAAGGAACATGGTTTTAAAGAAAAGATGCACAGATTTTCAAAATAGATCTAAACAGTGGAAACAGACATTATACAATAGGTTTATTACTGATAGTGATTTTTTAGTCAAATTATGGACTATGTTCATATAAACAATATTATATGTTCTTTACTTAACAAATTAGGCTGTTAAGCAGAAACAGAATTGCATTGCAGCAATTCATAGGCTGATACTGCAGAGCTGGAGAACACTAATCTCTTGTGCTGTTTACTTCAGATAAGAAGCAAAATAAGAAAACACACATATAATATGAAATAAAAATGACTGTTGAAAGTTGCCTACTTAGGAAATTTGGATAGGGTTATATATCGGATGCTGTTACTATAGTTATCTTTCATGCTCTTCACCTGCTTCGTGACTTCAGTGCTTTCTCTATGATCTTTTAGTATTGTTGCAGAAGGATTATATCACTTCTGTAAAGGTCTGTTCCAAGGATTACAGCATGTTCCACGTTCAAGGATCCCAAACTCTCTTTTGGCCCAAATCTTTTATAACAAAATGGAGCTTCTTTGCTGAAAAAAAAAAAATAAGAAATAAATTTTAAAAAATAATAATTTGTGGTAAACATTAACTATAAGTTTGTCTCTGTTCCTTGTTTTAGATGGATAAATTATGGCCAAAGCTGGAAAAGTAATTCTATTTAAGGATGTAAATATGAATCTATAAAGCATAAGCCTAAAAATATGCATGCAAGTACAGTGAGCTATCGAATCAAAGCCCAAATGCTTTATATCAGGCAGAAAACACAGACCTTGTGGATATAAGAAATTTCTACCTAGTTAGAGAGAAAAGGTCTATTAAATTACCATAGAAATTAAATATTAAAATATGGAAATCAGTGAGTTTCATGGGTTTGTGTCTTAGCAACACAAAGTAAAATCTTTATAGAAATGTTCCATTTTTTAATTCATCTATTACAAACTTTAGCTCTGTAATCTGCTTTCTAGACCTTCTCCATTGTGACTGACAGCTTTATCAGACTTAATGAGGGACCTCCTCATCATGCTCGTGCCTATGGCAAAATTCCTACTGTTTTCAGTAAGAACAGAACATTTGCGAATAATTTTACTGTTCTGCTAAAGAAAACTGGCAAATATCAAACAAGATGAATTTTGTATTGTGGAGCTTTAAAATAGTACAGAAATGTCCTCCTTGCAAGAGTTGTGCTCAACAATTCTCTAACCGTTATTTTTTCATACTATTTAAGTCTGTTGATAGAAAATCAGTAATTTTGGATGGTGCTGTAAACGTGCAGTGTCAGACAACATTTGAGACCAAGGAATTGCTCTGGTGTTCTCAAAGGTCTTGCAAAATATTACCGTATATTACTGGCCATTTAGCATCATCTTTCTATTTCACGCTTCAATGAGTGACATAAGTAAGCATTCAACCAAGTCCTTCACTAAACATATGGAAAAAAATGCATAACTTCATAGTTTGTTTTAATAACAGTTCCAAATTGTGTGTTTTCTTCATAATTTAAATTTGCTATTTCCCACTTCTTTGAATTTGCTTATTATGTATTTTGTTAAAACCATTGGAGGTCATCTAATCCACCCTCATGTTTTGGAGCTTTACCATTGTCATTACTAACCTGGGTCAGACATAGTTTGGTCAAGCCTTGTTTTGGAAATATTCAAGAATGGATATTTCACTACTTTGTCACCTGTTCTTATGGTGCATTACCAATATAATATTTTTTTCTCAATGTTCAATCTAAACCTCACACATGGCTGTTGTCATTAATCAGATCATCTAGCACTAAGTAGAGTTTTATACTGTCATCCACGTAACTATTTTCAAGTTAGTTGTAGGCTGCTAGAAGTCCTTAGTTTGTTTATTTTTTTTCCAATTGAGTTCATTTTCTTATAATTGTTGCAGTTCACATATTAAGGACCCCTGATCATCTTGGAGAAGTTCTATAGAACAGCTACACGGTCTTTCAAAACCATTCCTGAACTGAGAGGGTGCGGAGGAGCAAAGCTAGACAGAATTGTATATGCAGCTCAAGTAGTGCCAAGGGAAGGTTAATAACCATTTGGTCTGTTGGCCACATTTCTCCTAAGGTTTGCTTTATTTGTGATGCAAGTGCACTGTTAGTTGGCTGTTGTTCAAGCTGGTGTTTCCCATAACCTTCAGGTCTTTTCCCATCAGTGCTGCTGCTCAGGCTGAATTGATGTACGGGGTTTTTCCAGGTGCAGAATTCAGCATTTGTTGAACCTCATGAGTTTCTGCTGGAGGAAGTTTAGTTCTCTTTCTGGGCAATAGGTAACAGCTGGCTACAATTACTTTTTGATATGGCTACATTTCTCAGGGAAATAGTTGGCGTATGCCACTTATCACAGGATAACTATGTTTTAATATAAAGTTTTAATTTCATGTGGCTTTCTGAAAAGTACTGTGAAAGTACAAATTTCAGTTTAAATCATCTCTCTCTCATAGCCTGTTTTCCTAGCAAAACAACATCCTGATAAGTAGAAAGTAAAATCTGGAGACTCAATCTTCCTTTTATCAGGTGAAATTTTTACAGATCCCAAGAAGTAGATATGTACATAAAGCTACACATTCTGTGATCAAATGAAACCAAATGAGGAACTCTTAATTTCTAATCTGTCCTGACAAAGACTCCGTCTCATGAAAAAGACATGTCTGAGTCTGCAAATCTGTCTATAAAACAGAGTTCATTCGAAACTGAGTACCTCAAACCTGAGCTAAAACTCAAGATGATGTACAGGCATATGAACTTTAACTTTTGAGTCACAATTTTGATTCTGATTATTATAGACTTAGAGAGTTTAAGTCTAATTCTGTTTGATCCTGATCTCTTCATCAAGTCCACAGTTTTGATCTATTGTAGAAACGGTTTACAAAATGTCACACTGAAGGATAGTGTGAGTCTTACCTTAACATGACTTCAAAAGAGAGAGTATTCATTAGGGAGTGAGGGTGGATTTTTGAGTTTACTTTAACCTTCAGAGCCAATGTTTGCGTATATGAAGCTTAAGAATTTGTGCATTTCCTATATTTCTTAGCCATTAATTCATATTGTTCTGTTATCTATAATATAAAAAAGCTATCTAAACTGGTCCAATATCTCTCCTTTTCTGAAGAATTAATGTTCCAGATTGTGATATTACCATACTTTAACGCTATCAAGCTTACTCAGTTGACAGTGTCAACAATTTAATTTAAACCACCTTTGTAGAGGTATTTTTATTTCTCTTTGCAGACCTTACCCTTACTTAGCTGTTGTAGTTTCATGCATATGTGCTACATACTGCTAAAAATAGAGCTGCATTATTAAGAAACAAGTAGAAAAATAACACTTTTCTGTCCTCAGGTTTAATTCCTCTGCTGGGTTTCTGATCACAGACTTAGTTTTAGCCTTAGTCTTTCTCTCCCCATCGTTCCGTGTACTAATACGGTTGGATCAACCTGAATTCAGGAGTTCTGTAACTCTCCGTATGGGACCACGGACAAGAAATGGGATGGATGGCCTAGAGTACCACGTAGCTGATGGACTCTTTTCCGAGGGTGTGCGAAAGAACCTCTCTAGGCTGTATTTTTACTTACTAGCACCTTTTTTCTTTCTCCTTATTGTAGGTTATTATCATACAAGAGCAGTTCTCTTATGGTTTTACTCTGTTAATGAAGGGAGCTGAAAGTGTGTTTCTCCTCTACTTCACCTTTAAGTCAGAAGTGTCAGCCAAGGTCTCTTGTAGGAATAGGTCTGGCCTCTACAGCCTTACAAAGGTTTAGACTATTACAATGAAGAACTACATCTGCTGCTTGCAGACTATATATGATTAGTTATTATTAAGTTTATAGTATCTTTTATGTTATATTTTTGTGGGTTTTTTTTGTGTCCCCCCCCCCCCCCCCCCCGTCTGTCAGTCACTGGGTTTACATTTCAGTTTTACTTCCCTACTTCTTCATTCTAATGTTGTAATGTTGTAATTAAAGTTTGAAAGCAAAGAACTTAATTCTCCCATTTCTTTTCGCCTTCTTCTGATTTTCCAGCATTGGTTGATGACCAAGAGCCAGCTTGGCTTCTTGGCTCCGCTTGCTTTATTCTGCTGTGCAACACCAATAGTGCTGTCTCTCAGCAGGAAAGAGCTGTTCCCAGCAGCTTTGGAAGCAGTTTTCCTGAGATTGCAGGAGTGCAGAGCAATGTCTCATCTCTTACGTTCAGTGTGCAGAAGGACACCAGAGACTGACAGACGAGTAGGATCATGTCTTAACAGCACCATAGCTTCTGTATCTTTTCTTAAACTGACAACAAACCTTTTACAACTGTTCAAAAAACACCCCACAACATTTGGTCAGCTATCCTGAGGAGGTAAGTACTTTTTTTTTTTTTTTCTTCTTGAATTACGATAACAGTTGGAACCGTCAGCTTCGTCTTACATAAGTGCTGCCTGGTATACTCTAGAAGAAATTCCTGGAGAATACCTCCCTGCCATTTTAAAAAAACCTATCTATGTACAAGCACCTTTGTATGGATGTATTTGTTTATGTGCAGCTGTTTAGTATATTTTCATAATGTAAAAAAAAACTTAATATTTATATACATATATATATATAGTAGTTATTTAACTGCACTGATACAGACCAAGCAGTACAACTTCCTAGTACAGACCGGCCTGTAGTAAGGGGTGGCAAACATGTCATTTGTTAAGCAGATGGTATGCTACAAACCCCAGTCAACTGTGGAAAAGTTTTATCTTGGCTTTACTACCAGACAAATCTCTAGTGCACCTTCTAGCACGCAAGCAGACCTACTGACTCTTTAGGAACGAAACAAATTTTGTCACCAGCTGCACAGGTGATTTACTTCTGGGAGTTAAGTAATGCGTGTGACCCTCAATGGAGAAAAGGGTTGCTAGATAGTGCTGGAAGCGGGGTGGAATACCAGACTGAGCATGCAACTGAGCGAATTTAGGAAGAACAAGGAAACAGATTATTGTGGTCAGAAAAAAAAATGGCAACACAACATTCAACAGAGGTTGAGTGACGCTACCTCGAAACGTAGCGCAGCACAAGCCCTGAGCAGGGGGAGGTAGGGAAAGAAATTAACGCTTATAATTTTGCATTTTTCATTATCTTGAATGATCCTGTTGGCATCCGTCATGGAGAAAAGGAAAATTAGAACATAAATAACATAGCAATGGGACGCAGCAGGCCTCAAGTGTGCAGTGTAGTGTCTTTCTGTAAAAAGCTATGTGTAGCAAGACGAAGACTAAGCTTGTAAACGTGAAAAAATCTGGTGACATAACAGGAGTTTATGGAGTGATGACAGGAAGAAGCGGCTGACATGCCAAGTTACACAGATGTAAGGGCATTTATTGCTGCGTGCAGGAGGTGCGATTTCTCTAGGTGACTTTCCTTAGCCTCCCGTGTAACACCTGATTTCTTTTCAAGGGAAGGGGCAGCACAGCGGGGGGTGATGTCGGGTCCGGGGGCGATGCCGGCCGTACGGGGGCTGGGGCTGGGGCTGGGGCTGGGGCTGAGGGAGCGGGGCCCGGAGCCGAGCCCCTTCACCCTCCTCGGGGCGGTCTCGGGGGCGCCCGCCGCCATTCCGAGGCCTCCGCCGCGCGGCGGGCCGGGCCGGGCCGCCCGTTACCACAGCAACGGGGGCTGCGGGCCGGGCCGGGGCGGGCCGAGCCCGGCCCGGGGCGGGGCGGGCCGGGCCGCCGGGCTCCCGCCTCCCGCGGCCGGCGGGCAGGGAGAGGCGGCGGGCTGCCGAGCGGCGGCACGATGGTGCACCACTCGGGCTCCATCCAGTCCTTTCGGCAGCAGAAAGGTCAGTGGCGGCGCGGGGCAGGGCGGGGGGCGGCTGCGGGGGCGCCGCCTGCGGCAGGTGCCTGCCGGCAGCCGCAGCGCAGCGCAGCCCCTCGCCGCCCTCCGGGGTTGCGGCGGCTGCACGGGGCCGGGGTCCCCTCCCCTCCCCTCCCCTCTCCTCGGGGAGAAAAGTTTTGCCCCCGTAGGACGGGCGGTCCATCGCTGGGATGCGGGAGCGGAGCAGCGGCTGCGGGGGGCTGCCCGCCGCGCTCCCACCAGGGGCAGGGGTGCAGAGGGGACACCCCTAGGACACCCCTCGGGTCCCCTTGGCTGGCAGAACACGGGCTGTGCTGGCCAGCAAGCGCTATGGTGAATACGTCCTCCGCTGGGGTTAGGGATGCTGCGAAGCCTTTGCTGTGGTTGCGATGGTAAACGGTCCTTTCCCCAGTAAACTCCCAGTATTTTTTCCTAATCGTGGAACCCATACTCTTTTCCTGCGTTATATTTTTCTTTTTCTTCTAATTCTCCTTTGTCAGGTAACACGAAACCCAGATTTGTTTCACAATCAGCATCCTTCCATGCTTCCTCTAGTTTTAGTTGTTAAACAACTCTTTTTTTTCGGAGTACAGTATGTCATAAATTATGATTTAATACGGCGCTCTCCATACATAAGTCATGGGCTCACTTATTGGATTTGCCCTCATTCAAGTTCTTGTGTTTGAATGGCTAGTGAGAAATAAATAATTCAAAGCACTTATTCCATTCTGGTAATCCCATGATAAATTTAGTTCCTTGCTGTAGAGGTTTTGCATTTACTGCCTATCTTACATGCAGTAATGAGCAGTGCTGTTACACATTGCATCTAGTTTATCGAGTACAAAGTTAATTAAACAGGATAAGAAAATCTTTTTTTTCAAGTGCCATGGATGCGTTTATAAAAGCATCAAGTGATTTGAATCTATGTTGTAAATCTGTGGTTTTTGTTGTTCTTGGTTTTTTTTTTTTTAATTAGAAAACTTTTTTTTACATTACAGTAATGATTAGTTGGAGTCCCTGTCAAGGCTCTTCAGGAGCTGTTCAGCTGCTATGTAATAATATTGGGGAAAAAATAGCCCCAAACTAACTTCATCATATTCTAGCTCAGGGAAGATGTTTAATTGCTTTGAAACCAAGCTGCGCTGCACAATTTAAGAAATTGTGTGTTTGTGGTAGTCATAAAACTTAATAATAATCTAGTGTTTTTAACCAGTAACCTACTGAGAAGCAGATCCTTCTCTTTTCCTTACACCTGAAGAAATCCTGAGTAAGGTACTGAGCCAGTACTGAGATTTTGAAAAAGGGAGAATGCTCTTGTGGAGCTATGTAGCCTAAACAGCACAACTGGGCTGTGCATCGCTTTCCTGATAACCTCATCTGCAGTGTGATGTGTGCTAAATCTATCTGAATGAGTTTGGTCTCAGCTTTTCTCAACCTGCTGCTTCTGGGGATGCGGGAGGACAGCATGAAATCTTGGGTGAAAGGCTACAGAAAAACTAAGAAAACACAAATCACAATCAAGAACTCATCATCTAATCAGGAGGTGTTTGAAAGAAGTGGAGAATCTGGCACCTTGTCGTTGGCGGAAACTGATCGCAGAAGCTGAGCATCATGTCATTGCCTTCAGTTTTTCCAAACTCGGTCTTTTATGTTATTCTCCTACTTTAAGATTCCAGTGAAGTTCTGTTCTAACTTAGCGTAGCTGAGATTTTGACTAAATGCTCTATTTTTTTTCTAGCTGCTCACAGAACTGTGCCCTAAATTCCCTTTTTTTTTTTTTTTTTAAAAAAAATCAGTGGTAATCCCCATGAAATGGCCAACTGCCCATCACAGCTGTGCCTTACATGCTTCACTTGCATTAAGACCAAGCTTCATTTCTTTTGCGGGGGATTGAAGGGGCATAACTTTTATGTGGATTCTCAATCATATAGGAAAGGTATAAAGCAACAAAAACAATAGTTGATGAAAAAAACAGAAATTGATGTTAACCTTTTTAGATGCAGCGGCTGTATACCTGCTGCCGTATAATGCAATATTCAAACCAACTTGAAGAGAGGTAACATTTAAGATAGGAGATTGAATGGCTTAGATAGCATTGTGTTTCTTTACCTTACCTGCTCTGAGTGCTTTTTACTAGCTGAGAAGACAAATAGCATTTTTTGTACCAAAGCTATCTTTACAAGGCTTGAGAGAATTAAAACCAAGTTCTCCAGGCTCTTGGGTGTGTGGGAGTCCTCAACAGAGAAGAAAACCAAGAAAAATGCATTTATACCCCAAGGGTTTGTCTCTCGTTGGAGTTTGTTTTCTTTCTTCTGTTTTTCCTCCTTGGCAGAGTGAGGAGCTGTTCGCAGTAGGAGGCTGCCACTGTAACGTGCCAGTGTGGTTGTGTCTTGCTGCCGCTTCAGGTTGTATACGCAGAGTGAAACTCTCAGTTTTCAAAAGCAGCAGTATAGCACAGCATAGTGTTATGAAAACGCTGTGAGGTTTGAAGAAAGAATCTCGTTCACCCCTACAATTTTTGTTCCCCTTCTCCTATCTGAAGGTATCCCTATCAAAAAGAGCAATGTGCAGAAGGTAGACTAATCCATGTGTCTGCACAGTAGTGCATTAGATCTGTTGAGCCATCTGTAGAATATTGCTATTTTTAACTTCTGTTGTGGCAGAAGTTGCTTTTTCTGAAATTACTTTCCTCAGAAATATTCTCAAATATGTCATTATTTCATATACTATGCCGTACCTTTATACTTCTTATCTTTTCAAAGGGGGATTCAACCTATGGCCTCATAAGAATTATGTCGAGGGGAAAAGGAAGAAATGTTTCTTAGTTCTTTAGAAGAGAAAAATCTCCCATCAGATGTTAATTTGCAGTTTTGCTTAATACCTCTAAGTAATAAATAACTGTCCAGGAAGGACAACCAAGAATGAGGTAAAGTTGCTGAAGACAACAAAGACTGTCTCCATAGACACTTTGTAGCTTAATAATTCCAGGGAAAGACAGCTGGCTGGGATTTGGTAGTTGATCTCAAGCACAGTCAAGTAGCATCCTTTTAAATGCAGAAGATCAAAGTGTGTGGTGGCCTTATGGTAGACTTTGTGGAGCTTGGAATGGATACGGGTCTGGTGCAAAGCAACTGCTTGTTTCCCTAAGAAGCTTCACTGAAAAATGCTTCAGAAGGAGAGGCAACCTAAGGCTTGGAAGAGGCTCTTCTTTTAACAGGCACTTCATTGTGAGTGGATTTGAATGTTTCTGGCCTGACAGAAGGTAAAACCTACGTTCTGGGTGTGGGTCAAGGCCATAGTGATGCTTTCAAATTTTAGGATCTAGATTTTTAGCCCTGATAAACAGACCACAATTTCCTGTGTGCTCTGTTGGGTGCTCTTACTGACTGTTGTTCTTTTTTAATGCCTCTATTAAAGCTTTTTAATGAGAGATAAAGGCTGGGAGAAATAAAAGAAAATATATTCTTGCTGTAAAACTGAGGATTTTTTTTAGCATGTTGTATGAGCTTTAGGGACATGGATTGCAGATTAAATCCAGTGCCTAGCTTGAGGTGCTTCTCATTCTTTCTGTTCAAGTTGTGTAACAGGACAGAAAGGTGTTCAGCAACTTCAATTCACAGCGTGGCTTTTCTTAGTGAGTGCTGATTTAGCTCCTCGAGGGATTTATCCTTGGAATTGCCTGATTTCTGAGCAAATTGGGCATTTCCACAAAGGATGTACTCCAAGATCTGAACTGATCAGTGCCAAATATTTTGTTTAATTTCTTAAATTTGTTATCTGAAGTTGTAGTGTGTTTTAGATAGTTTGAGGATTGGATTGAGAACCTCTAAAAATCTACAGTCTTCCCTATATGGGAGCACTTGTTACTTCATTAACTGCTCTTTGTTAATGAACAAACACCTTTGAGCTTCTTAGAGGAGCACTGCTGTTTTGGAGTAGAGCATTTTTGTTGTTATTTTTTACTGTAATTTTAAGATCTTAATGATCTGCATTACTTATAAAGTAACTTGTGAATTCAATTTGCATCCAGGTTGTGAATTTAAAGGAGGGTTTGTAAAGATCACCTGTGTTTATAGTGCTCCAGAGTTTTCAGCATTCAGAAATTTAGAGTTCTAATTAGGATTTTCTTGGAGAATTCTCCAAGGATGTTTGATACTTCATTGGCTCTGGTGGATCTAGTACACTTAGTAATCCAAAGAAGCTGCTGAAAGCTACTAGAAGATGCATTCTGTCTTGCAAGTTCATGAGAAGTTGTCTTTTACCTGTTTTTCGCAGGAGCAGAAAGAACAGGTTTTCATATTAGCATGAGGAAAAGAATTTTTAGGGCTCAACTCTTTCATTTGTATTCCCAGGAGCAAACTAGCATCTACTGAAAATTTCAAAGCTATCCTCATCCTGACTCTGAAAGCTGAGACCAGCACAGCTATTAATACACTCCTTTAAAAGGATACCATATTCAAATGGTGCCATTTATAATGCTCTGTCGGTGCACTGAAAAGCCAAGCCTAATTTTTTAAAAAGACTTACACCTGAATGTATTTGCTCTTATATTTGTTGCCTGGTACAGCTACGCAGTTTAAGGTGCGCTTCCTCTTTTTCAATCAAACATCTTAGAAGAGCCCATAATCAGTCTTTTTATTCCAGACTGTGCTGTTGTGGTATAGAACTTAATTGAAAATAGTCATTAAATATGGCTTGTTTAACCTCCTATTATACAGTGCTCTAGAAGTCTTGTTATGTTTTTCCTCACTGAGCAACTATTTAAAATGAGAAACCAAAGGAAATCTGAGTTTCTGGTTTGCCGCATTGCTCTGCTGTCTGGCTGCAGATGATGACCCTGTGGTAAGATGTCTGGGCATTAGCTTCCTACACGCTGATTTAAGTACAGCTTAGCAGGGTATTATCTGTGGTCAAACCTTGTACCTGTTCCAGAGCTTTTCGTATCTCCCTCACTAAGGACCTGTTAAAATAGGCATCCTGTGCCAACACTGATTTTCTTTAGAGCTCTCATTTTACCATTTATACTTCGTTGCACATCACCACAAAAGTACAAGTTCCAGGCCTGTCTCCGTGTTTTGGTTGGTTTGTTTCACTTTTTTTTTTTTTTTTTCAGTTTTGAAATCTGCTAAGTGAAGAAGATTAATGAAACAAGTCTGGCAGTGTGAATTATTCTCTTGAGTATTTGTAATAATAGTTTTAGTATACTGGATTTGATTTTATAAAATTTTGCAAAAAAAAATTAGCAGTAGTCAGCAGTTTGTGATTAAGTATATTTTATGGCTTCAACCGTGACAAACTGAACAATTGTCTCAAGTAGAGGCAGTCCCAAATCCCAAGCTCTACAGTTAGGTAGCAGTGAACGAAGTGATGTGTTTTTTCATTGAAAAGTTGGGGTTGGGGTGAACGACTTGCATTTTTGGTATGCTGTGATAGCAGAAACTAATTGTGCTAAATCCACGTTTGACAAGCAACAAGTCTGGTTTTCTGCTTGGGCCTGTCTGCAGTGAAGAAGGTAGGGTGGCTGTGTTGTCTCGAGTTGGATACTGGATGAGATTTGCAGAAAGAATGATACATGTATAACATTACTCAGGATACAAATCTTTCCACTCCCTTTACAAGCTCATTTTATAATCACTTCAGTTCTATGGTAGGCTATTTACTGAAGATGAGTGTAACTCAAAACTAAGCTACAGTGTACAGCAATATGTTTTAACAACTCTGAGCCTCAATGAATGCAAATTCATCTCTGTTTGCTCAGAATGAGATTCTGAGTCTGCCTCAATTTGGGTTATCATCTGGCTTGTGAGGGCTTGAAGCCAGTGTGACTACTTAAGTGAGGAATTGTTCATTTCCCTGACTGGTGAGGTCGCAGCTTAATTCACGATTCATTTGACTATTTTAAATGGGGTTTTGAAGAGGATGATATCTTAGTTATGCTTTTGGGTCATCTCCAATATGCAAGAGCCAGGAAAACAGTAACATTTATGATGCAACTATTTGACCTGTTTAAAGGGAGGAGCTCTTGAAAAAAACAGAACCCACGGAAACACGCTGAATTAGCTTGTCTTTGCAGTTAGAGGAAGGGAGTATAGCTTGAAGAGCACTCTGTATGAAGAGTATCTGCAAAAACCACTTTTGAACAACGGCATGCCACTGTTTGTATGGTGTTTGTTTTTTTATTTAGTAATAAAGTACAGCCAGACGACACATGGGTTTTCTTGCTGCTTTGCTGCAATTCTTACTGGATTTCAGCATAGCACTGATTGCTCAAGGGAAATGCACAAACAAAAGAAAGTAGAGCGCTCGCAAATGTACATTGAAAAATTCATAATTACATCACAGTTACTGAAGAGCTGTAGCTAGTCACGCACACTCCAGATAATTACTGTGACGATGGAAAGATTTTGAGTTGGAAAGTGTTTGAAATGTCACTACTGGTCTGACTTAGTACAATTACTCTTGCTCAGATAAACTATGTACTTCTTACTGTTTGTTTAGCAACTTACTCGATATGCCTTTCCAAGTCAGAAGGTGTGATATATGCAACATTGGCATTGTTTTCCTTCTGCTTCATTAAACCAGTGGAGTTAGTACCTTTGATCATGTAATTTTCCTGAACCATTAATCAAATTTTTAGGAGAAAAAAGTCCTTGTTATCTCAGGGCTATTGCATGGCACTCCGTTCCCTTTCCTTTCTGTGTGGTCATTCTAAAAGGAATTTCGTGGTATGAGAAAATAGCAGCAAAAGAGCAAAGGGAGTTGAGCAGTGAGAATGGTAGAACAAGCAGTCAGTCCTAAGAATTTCCTGAATTTAGGAACACATTGAGAGGTTAGAGGGAGGAAAATTAAAAGCACAGAAGAGTAAATGAAAAAATGTAGAAAGGTGAGTAGTGCTGCAGAGACACAGAGATGGTAGGTGGGGAGAGAGGCAGGTAGATAGAATAGTAGCTAGTAGCAGGTAGCAAGCACAGACGTGCGTGTGAGCAGCGCCGCTCAGCTGCTGCACCATGGCAGCCTCGTCACTCCCTGCCTTGCAGCCAGCTGCTGCAATGAGTATTGATTTCCAAGTCAGTTGCCAAAAGAAATGGAACAAAGTAGCTGATAGAAACAGTTTTCTGCTAAGGGGTAATACAGTGAGCATGGGAATAGTATCGTGTGCAGGTGGGCGTAGAGCCAAAGGCTTGAGATGGAGAAATAAACAGGTATCATCTGAATGCAAAATGACTATGGCTGAACACACAGCAGAGGCTGGATTTCTCAGCTGAAAGGAAAACGCAACATTGTGCACTACCTTTTCCTCCCACTTGAAATGAACGTGGCTTTGTGGGCATCATACTTAAAAATGAAGTGTGGTGACATGTCTTGCTGGATGCTGAATCGTCGAGGTGGAGAGGCCTGGGGGTCAAAATTCCCCTTGTGCAGAATACTTCCCTCTTGTAGATACATTTAAAGATAGATAAGAGATTAGTCTATATACAAAAATTGACTTTTAGCATATATGAAGCATTACATGAACATGTGTACATCTTTAAAGGCTGGTTGTAAGCTGATGCTTTGTAGGGGAAGGTTGTGATTTCCAAGCTGTTCGGGTGAAATTCCACTCAGTGCTGTAGCACCTAGGGGTTTTGGATTGCTCACAACCAGATTTTGATTTTAAGATTTTCCAAGATGCAGGTAAGTATTCTGTCAGGAAGTTGAATGGCACTTGGATGCCTAATGTGCAGTAATTGTTAGGAGTTACATACTTAATGCTGTTTAAAAGATATTGGAATTCAATGCAGTCCAATAATTACATCTTTAATAAGCTGACCTTTAAATATATAAAACATTTTTTTTTTTAAACGAGGAGTCTCTTAACCAGAACAGTCAATTCTTTCCCAAAAATATGAATTTAGACGTGAATAGCTGTTCCTGGTTAACTCTTTTATAGATGCATTCTTCCTCATATAGTCATGGCTACAGCCAGAGCTATCTCAGAAAAGCTTCAGATTTTATCTTAGGTCATCCATCTTTATGAGCCTAACTTGCAGATACTCACACACACACTATCACTGAAGTAAATGCAGCCTAAGAAGACGAAATGCTGTCTGGGACTGGTGGAACAGCCTCTCCTGGTTATCTTCTGCTAAGTTTTGTCGCCGTATGCTTGCGACAGCAGGAGTGTTGGGTAGCTTCAGCCTGCCTCTACCTGAACATGCTGTCACTGGGCTGAAGTGCGGGTGGAAGGTCGCACCTTTTGGGTTCTCCTCATACGGGGAGCAGCTGATCAGCACAGTGCCGGGTAGGGGAAACCCAGTGCTGTACTGCCCCAGCTCCTGCCAGGCCAATCACGGCAGAGACATCAGCCCAATGAAGGCTTGTCCCCACACGCAGAGAGGAGCCCAGAGGCACGGTGGCAACCCCAAGTGCCCTGGGGTGAGTCCCAGGGCTGTCCCAGTGCAGCCATCGGTCCTGTGGGCTGGGGGCGATGCTCGTGACCATGGGTCGCTGGCAGCTGCTCTCTGGGGCACATTTGGGGATGCAGGGGCAGAGCATCTGGGGACTGTACCAGACTTACCAGGGGAAGAAGCAAAGCAGGAAAAGAGGGATCAGCATGGTTTGGGATCAGCGTTTTACAACCACAATAATTTATTTCTTTTCCATGTGCAAAAGCAAGGATTTTTCAGCAAAAAAGTTTTGCTTGGCAGTTTGCTTATATTGCAATAAGTAGGTGCTGTTGTCTTTCCAGCAATCGCCAATGCATTGCTCATGCTGTTGTGAGGTACCTTAGCATGTAAGGTTGAGCAAAAAAGGAGGAGAGAATTTTCAGAAGCACAAATAGTCCATAAGAATAAATGAATAATGCACAGGAGCTTAACCATATTGCTATTAATAATTCACACTTTTCAGAAATGCAGAGCTTTGAAGTTGCTGTTTGAGGAATCCAGCATCTAAGTAAAATGGAAAAGCTGAATGGAAAAACAGCCTGTCAAAAGGTAGCACTTACTACTGCTGTCTTGCCTGAAAGCTGCTTGGGCTCAAAGGTCCATCACAAAAACTTCGTGACAATTGATTTGGAAGCTATCTTGAGCATCCTCGAACATTAAAAATAAATAAATACATTTATGGATGGACTCCACACAGAAGCCCCACGTACTCTCACTGATAGCAATGGGATTTCAGTGCTGTGCCTGGGAATTTGACTTGTGAATGAACTACTTTTTAGGATATTACTCTGAAGTAAAAATAACATGCTGTTAGGGATCAATCCCAGCTTGCTTTTCTTTTGTACTGTAGGAAAGGAGCCTCTCCAACTTTCTGTTGCTATATGTTGTAGGAAATCTAGAAATAAGGATGAGTTTGACTTGCATTTGCTTGACTTGCAGCAGAAAATTATACTGCCCATTGCTTAATTAGCCTGCAATGATATGTTTGCGTCTGGAAGGTTTACAGAGCTTCTGTAACATTTTCAGTAATTGGAGTAGCAAGATTAAGATGGAAGCAAAATAAATAGGAAGGAAGCTAAACAAGAAATAACATTTCCTTTAAAATATTTTATCTTTCAGTGAAAGGTTATTATTATGAGCAGGCTGTCTGAACACTGGCAGAGGTTTCGTGGAGAGAATGTGGGGTCTCCAACCTCGGCAATATTCACAACCTGACCAGACACAGCGTCGGGCAGCCCGCTCGAGGTGACCCTGCTTTGGGAGGGGCGCTTGGACTGGGTGACCTCCAGGTTTCCTTTCCAACCTCCACCGTTCTGAGATCCTGTGGTGATCCTCAGCTAAGGTTTAACATGAGAACTCGTGAGTTACTAATAAATATATTTAGACTGCTAAAGGGTTTCTTTGTTTTTTAGATGACTAAGAAGCCTGACTATGAGTTATACTTTAAAGTTATCCTAAATTAGTTCAGGATACTTATTAATAGGTTTTCGTAATTTTTTCTGCTTTTCATTGTCATCACATATTGGTTTTCTGCACAATTTGCATAGTGAGAACAGCAATTAAAATGGAATGAGCTAATAGAAATAAATATGTGGTGCTTAAAAAATAAATAAGACTTGTACATTGTAGAAGCAATGCCTGCTTGCTTGGCGATGTAGACAAGCGCCACAAGTGCAAATCACGTGAACCACCAGATTTCTCACAGGATGAAATGAACCAAAAAGTGCTTTTTTTCTGAAAAGCCAATATTCATTTTATTTGAAAAGAGTTATACAACAACTCTGTACTGTTGTCTGAATACCTATCACAAGAAATCAATATCACCGTGGCTTTGCAGTCTTGTGACATCTTAGTGATTTTATTTTATTTTTATTTATTTTATCATTTCTCGTTTAACCTTTATTAGACTTAATGATGCAGTTTGGTAAGATTTGGAAATTAATGCTTCTCTTTAGATCACACAGGACTTCCCTAGACCTTTCTGATGCTGCTGCATCTCTCCCAGGTGTGTCAGTCGGTCGGGCAAATAGCCGCCATCCTGCCCCCCTTCAAATCCTGCATCACTTCGGCGGCAGGATGAGTGAGCTGCTGCTCTTGGAGGATCTGACCACGTCCGATATGCTCATGGTCAGCTAAAGCAGAGAAAGGAGCTGTGCTTGTTACCTACTATTTCTATCATCTAGTTTATATGTAATCTCATAGAAATCTTTCATTTCAGATCTAGTGGACATCCGTAGGTATTCACGGTCAGAATTTTTATCTAGATGGAATCCAAGTTTTTTTTAGCAAATGGAATGAAAAGGCAAGGGACTTGATGAAAGCTGCCATTCAATGATTTTTTTTTCCTTTAAGAAGGAAAAAAAAGAGGAAAAGAGGAAGAGAAAGACCTTGAAAAGAAATCTGCCTTAGAAAAGAAAACTTAGAAAAGCATTTTTACAAGTACTAAATTCTGTCTGAGGTTAACAATCTCCACTCAGGTCCTGCAGTTGTTTTAATTCCTTTGAAAGTAGCCTTGGGCTGGTCTGAAAGTCTTGTAATAAAAAGAAAATTAACTAACATCTTTGATATGGGTGGTTAATGATTAGTACAATGAGTAAAAGTATTAGGCATGTGACTTCTAAACTAAATACTTCATAAAGTACCAGGAAAAAGAAAAGAGAAAACTGGAAAAAGAGAAACAGCTGAAATCTGGGTATTTTTTAAGATGTCACATAAGTTGTAAAATTCAACCTGAAAGAAAGAGCACTCAGGTTGGTCTTCAGTCTCTCCTTTTTTTTTTTTTTTTCAGTGTAAAGCAATTAATTCAAAAATAGAGAAATCATTAGGTAAAAACAAAAGGCAGTGGAAGAAATGGAAATGTGATGCTTGCCCATGAATGGGGGGGTGGAGGGAAGATGACTTTTGTAGTTTAGAGTACATCAGTGGGAACAAGAATATAAAGGCTGTGCTGTGGATATTTTTTTTCTTAGTTCTACTGTAGAAAAAAAAATAGAAATAACACTTGCTTTATTTTTTAACTTTTAACTGTGAACAGTTCTGTTCATGCTGAGGCTCCCAGAAGACATGGATTTTAAGGCATCAACTTCAAGTGCTATGCAGAGGTGGAATAATTAGGATATCATTATTTTAATTTTCTTTCTGGTTTTGATAATTATTCACTTGTTTCTACTGCCAGTCACTTTCTTTTTACTGGATTTTTTAATAAACTGACTTTAAAGGTGCATTAGTGTGACTATTTAGAGGAGTTGATGATGTTTCGAGAATATTCTGGTCCCCTGAAAATGTGGTCTTACCGTGGCAGACTCACCATTTTGAACATTTCTGACCAGTTCTGGTGGTGGAGTTACCAACTGATGAACAGGTAACCAAAAAGCATAAAGTGACAGAAGGATTCCAAGGATACTTCACTTGGTGTCTGGTCAACTGGGAAATGCTGTCAAGAAAGTATTTAATAAATTGAAGCTGTAATATAGAGCCAAAGAGAGAGGGTTTGTCTCCGAAGTGATCAGGCAATCTAATTTTATAAACCTGCAGGTGTTGGAAAAAATACCACGTAACACCAGATAGCAGAACATATAGTGAAGACCCAAAAGAAAATTAGTGGCTTTGTGCTATCTGTTGATGCCTGAAATGGTGGGTGTTAGAAATGATGGGAATGAAAGTGTGCGCCTCACCAAGGACGAGAAGACTTTATTGCTAGACTTCCCTACCACATCAATATTTATTTTGGTGTTGTTCCTAACTAGGTCCTTCTGTGTGACCAAAGCATGGTTAAAGCTTTGGTAGCAGTCTCTTTCTGTTGAGCACGAGAAGGTATTTCTTCCTCTGCACTCATCTGCAGATCCTTGTGTAACACTGGGGCCTACACAGCCTATTTCTGTGTAGTTAGGAGATTTTAGTTCATTTCCAGAACACTTGTTAAGCCGCCAAATATACATTTATATTTTATATGTCCTGTACACATAACCATACCTCAGAGAAACCATCTACAAAAAGATGCTAGCCTCTTCAACCATCACTTGTACGTTAATCATGTCAGCAGTAATACACTGTGAGGAAGAAAACCATGTCAGCTGAATTCAAACCAGTAGCAGTTTTGTCCAAAATGTTTCATAGATTGCATCAATAATATCTCCAAAAAGTATACTTTCAAGAAAAATATATTTTAAGAGATTTTAGCCTTTAACCTCTTAGTTTTAGCTTTACTAGGGTATTTTGCTCTTCTTCTTTATTCTGTTCATTTAAAATTCATTGTTTTCAGGATTAGCAAAGGGAGAGGAATAAAATTCCTTTTGCGTGTTTTGTTGTTGCTACTTCTCCCATTCATTTTTACTCCCTGTGTTTATGAGATGGTAATTTCTTAAAGTTTCTCACAGGAAAGTGTGTATTAGAGTAGTTTTGGTTATGTGCTTTCTTTTATTTGCCTTTTTTTTTAATTTTTGTGTTCATTTCTTGTAATAATATATCTTCTGTAATCACAATGTCTTCATTACTGATTCTGTTGAATTTTCATTTTATATTTGAGAAATGAGCGCTGAAGTAATCTTAAAAAATGTAGAAATTGTCTATAACTGTTGGATGAAAACACGTTTTATGTTAAACAGTAAATGATGAGTCAGTAATTGTGTTATGTTTTTTAAATGCATACTAAAACGAGTCAAAAAGCAGATGCAAATCTGCATTTCTCTTGCATGCTCTCTTGCAAGTCATTCTGGATGTTGCTGGACAAGTGAATATGCAGTTGTAAGTGAGCAGTTCAGTATATGTTGCTATTGAGACTTTTTTCTTTTTCTTTTTTTCCAATGGAAAATTTAGCCTTATGGATACTAATAAAGTAATAACTGATTATTGAGGCCTAGTATGCTAAGAAGTAAACCAACATAATCCCTTTGATGCGAACTACTTCAGTATCTATCAGCAGTACACTATAGCTTTAGGGTACTGATAGCAGGTTGCCTATTCTTTGTCCAAGTTTTAAAACGACAGCACTTCTGGTCCAATTCAGATTTGTAAAATATGTTCCTAGTCTTCAGTTTTCACAAGAACCTGACCAAAAACCACAAGTCATTTATAGACAGACAGTGGCTGAAAAAATCTCACTATACTAATTAATCGCTCTTTTTCATTTTCATCTTTTCCTAATAATTCACTAGTTTGGGCATCCAATAGGTAAATGCTCTATCATACTGCTATATAGAAGCCAATGCAGACAGAACTATTGATGGCTCCCATCCAAGAGCCCACAAAGAGACAGAGAAAGAGAAGATCCCATGCATGCTGGTTATATCCATGGGAATATTTTTTCCCAGTGCAGGAAAAATCGCTACTTGTCAATGTAGGAAAATGGTACTTCTTTAATAAATGACGTGTGAGAAGTTATTCTGTCAGGAAAGCATTGATGTGCAATCCTTCTATTTTTCTGTGATGAATTTCTCTCAGTTTAATGCAAATCTGCCTTGTAAACCTTTGATAAAGTAGTGCCGAGGGATTAGGTTTTGCATGAATTTTGTTTTATGAAAAAGTGTTATCTTGAGGCCAGTACTAGGAAATGGGACAACTGCTTAAGGAACAGAGCTGTTTCTCAGTCTCATAGTTGTAGATGCTGAATGAATACATGGCACAAAGTCAATTTTCCCCAAGTAGTATTTTTTCCAGTGCAGGAGGTTATGTGAAAACTCAGTCTGATAATGGGAAACGAACTGCCTGAAGTGCAGCATTGACTCTCTTCTGCAGTGAGATTTTGCACAGAGCTGTCATCTTGCTGTTTGGAAGCTGTTGCTTCGTTGAGACTAGGTGCAGCTGGAGTATTGCGTATATAACTGTAACTGCAGAGTTCAGGCAACTTTGTATGTAGCCAAGTTCTCCAAAATGGACATCAATATTTTTATTAAAAAGTGTAGGAGGAACAGCACTTCTCAAAAGACCACTTGGGCAAATCTAAAGACTCAGGATTTCTATTTTTTCAGATTTTACAAATTTTTATGTTTTTCGCAGAACTCTAAAATAAGAAGCTATTATTTAATAAGAAGCTATTAACTACCACAAGGTAAAAAATTATACACTTATCTTTAAAATAACTGCATAAATACTACGAAATGGTAGACAGATATTTCATAGCACCGTAGAATGGTTTTGGTTGGAAGGGACCTTAAAGATCATCTAATTCCAACTTTCCTGCCACAGAACACGTTCCACTAGACCAGATTGCTCAATTTGAACAGTAAAATATCCCTAACAAATCTTGTGAAGATAGAGTTCAGTGGGATCATCTGCCATATTACTTGGCAGTATTAATCTTACAGAAACGGAAGGTAGAGTTTTAATTTTAATTGGTGTAATTTTCAGTAACAGACACCTTGAATTTGATGGAGGTCTGACTAGCAAAGGTAATTTCCTTGCAGGAAACTCTTTGCAAGTTGTGATCATGTCAAAGGACATCTCAACCCCTTGACAACTTCTCTTTTTTGTGTTTTTTTCTTTCCCCATTAGTTTGCAGAACTCAGGACACTATTCTTAATCTGTAGTTGTTGACTTTGTTTCCCCTTCTGTTGTCGTATTTTGAACTTCCAGTTTCACTTCAAATAAGTATATGATATATATATATATAATCTTCATTCTGCTGCAATTGCTCTACTTGTTTAACCCCTTCTGCTTCCATCATTTTTCTTCCTTTTTTTTTTTTTTTTTCCCCTGATGAAAAGCTTCTGGAATTGAGTAAGAAATTGGGTCGGAAGGTACCTCTGGAGGCATCTATTCTAAAATTCTGCTCCTAGCAGCCCAGCTTCAAAGCTATGTCATGTTGCTCAAAGCCTTATCCAGTCAGGTTTTGAAGATCCACAGTTCCAGAGCCCTCTCTGTCTCGGTGTTTCACTACTTGCACAGTGAAGAATAATTTCCCTATGCCTGTTGGAAATTTTCCCTGCTGCACCTTGTGGCCTCTTGTCCTTTTGCTGGGCATCTATGTCTCTCTTTTCTCTGCAACTCCCCTTTTTAGGTGGTGGACTGACCTGCAAATAGTGGAGTGGACCTGCAGTTAGCTTGTCTCTCAGATTTCTCTTTGCTGTGCTAAGTGTTGGTTTCTCCTATGCCGTACATCCCAGCTTCTTAACCGTCTTGGTAGCCCCCCACTGGAGTCTCTGCAGGGTGTAGATGTCTCCTGTACAGGCAGGTCCCCAAACTGGGCACTGTTCCAGATGTGGCCACAGCAGCATCAAGGGAGGGGAATATTCTCTTCCCATGGTGTGCCGGCTGCGCTTTTGCCAAAGTAGCTCAACAAGGACTCAGCCTTCATTTGTGCAGGGGCTCACTGCTGACTGCACTGGGAGTCAACATTTTGGTAGGTGTGCTGACAGCTGCTATGGCCAATAGCCATCACCATTAATTTCTAAATTAAATTAATTATAGTAAGTATATCTTGTTCGCTCCAACAATTATTACAGCTTTCACCAACAGTCATTGAAAAGAAATACAGATGTTTCTATCCTTTGACCAGATGGGGGATGATGACTGATTTGGCTGCTGGACTGGCTAGCTTTCGTCTTGAGATGCCGAAACTTTTTAAGGGTTTGAACAGGTAGCAGGTCATATAGAAAACTTTGGTTTCAAGGGTCCAAATACTGAATGCCCTTTAATTTGACATTTTGGCTGCAGTCAGAAGTTCTCAAAGGTGTGGATGACTCATGGAAGGGCAGGTCATCAACTATAGATGAGCTCTGCTAGTTTTATTTATTTTAAACCCAACATACTGAAAGAGTAGTGCCTCAAAAGTTACCATCAAAACAAACAAACAAAAAAAGCCAGCACTTAAAATCAAGTAATGTATTCTACCAGTAACAAAACAAAAAGAACAAAACCCACCCTCCCCAAAGCAACCTTTGAGTTTGTTTGTTTGTTTGGGATGGGGGGAAGCACTAATAGCACATTTCCCATTAGTTTGTTGATAATAATTTGCCTGTCAGATGTCAGGCTCTATCAGAAATTTGCGTGCTTAAGAACACTGAGCTGCTAGGGAAAGTGGTCCAGCCTCCTGGAGTGAAGTAGAGTTTGCAGAGAGAGCTTTGCAAAACATTGAAGGCAACTGCGAGTACACTAAAGAGGAGCAGTTATGTCTAACAGAAGCAGCTAATGAGCCTAAAGAGATATAAAATACGTATTTGTGACCATAGCTGTTCAAGTTGTTGAGGGAGCCAGAAGGATTTAGATGTTGTTTGCCACAAGGCGGTATTGTCTGATACTAGTTTGCAACAAGAAGTATGAACTTATTTTTTTTGCAAAGCCTTTTTGTTTACAGTGTTTTATTTTTTTTTAAGTATATGTATATAATAGTGTATATATAATAAAAGCTTTGTGACGCTATTAAACCGTTCTGTTATTGTGTACTGATATCACATTAGATTCAAATCACTTCAAGTATGTGCTGGCTAAACCCAAAGTTACATTTTTTTTATTTTTACTGGTTGTGTTTGAAAGAAAAGTTTCTGCTAAAAATGTTTTTTTGATGATTGTTAACAGTGGCTGTATTGAATAGACATAGCTTTACTGGACCTTTACAAGAGTTTTATTTATGAAGATCACATTAATTTTTCAGTGAGATCAGAATTTTTAAGACACCTTCACTTGACACAATTACATGGAATAAATCCAACATTTTTGTATGCAATGACTTCTCAGATGTTGCATCTAACATCCATTTCTACAACATAGATTTTGTAACGGCAAGGCATGTTTTATATTTAGCTCAAGGATCCGTCTCCTAAGCGTACAAGAGTTAGTTTGCCAACCGGAGTTCAGTCACCATTCCATCCTCTGCACAACTGAAGATCTTTAAGAAAATTTCAGTAATGGAAATGTAAACTTTCTTGTTACTGCTTCTTCCAATTTTGTTTGGCAATACTAGGAGGTATGTGATTGCAAGCAATTTTCCATTCAGCTTTTTTTTTAGGCGAACAAAGCTCTGAAGAAGTCAAAATTTTTAAGTAGCAGTTTTTAAGATGTATCTTAAAATTTCATTTGATTGGACAATGAGTTGAAAATTAAAATTCTGTTCTTACTGCTTGATCTTATTGAATTAATTCTTATTTTTGCTATAATACCTGCCAGTATCTAATCTGAAAGACTTGAAAATGCAAGTCTCCAAATTCTTCTTTAAAAATAATAATTTAATGTAAAAATGTCTACATATATTTTGGATGCTCTAGTTATTTTGTTGTATAAAGTCTTGAGGTCATCTTCTTGAAATCAGTAGAGTTATACCCTTCTAAAAATAAAATAATACATATATCCTTTTATTAAGTTTTATTTTTCAGATAAATTAGATGATATTTATTTAAATTATCATCGATATTTGTTGTTTCAGTAACAAGTCCAGCAAGAATGTAATCAAAATGAACAGTTAGTGATAAAGTGTTTCTAAGGATAGTGTGAAAAGGTTTTCCATCAGCAGAATGTCATTTCTTTAGTATCCAGAAGCAGCATTTGAAGTCAAAAGCTGTAAGATTGTGAAGAAAGACAGTTGGAATCACTGCAGCAGAAATATTTAACCTTTTGGCTTTCCTGCAAGTACAGAGTAAGATTAGTTTTTATTTTATCTCATATTGAATCTAAGCATTTAATCAGATACAGTACTGGAGTATTAATTCAGTAGCAGGGCAGAAAATACATTTGGTGAACTTGGTTCATTTGTGAAGTTTTGGATTTCTTTTTGTGGTGTAAGTGGAAATGTAGTTGATATTGAAAGCTATTTTTCTCTTTATATACCACTCAAATTTCAAATAAGAGCAATTATTTTGCCTTACTACGTACATTAATTGAGGGAAAAAAAAGATGAAACAATAGTATTGACATTTCACATTCTGTTCTAAAATGCCTTCCTATTTCTTTTGCAATATTACCTGAACAAATTTAAATGCAGAATAGTGAGTGCAGCTGCATAGCTTTTGGTTAAAGCCAAGGAAGAATACAGAAATTTTACAGTATTAAAGGAGTGATCTATTGAACTAGTTCACAATAAACGTTTTTATAAGATGTGGATTCTTCCCCATGTTTCTGGCAGTCAAACTCCAAAACACTTGAAAACAATGAATACACGTAGGATATTCACAAAACTCTTCTCTTGCTTTGGTCTTTCCCTCATAAAATAGCATCTTTTTTTTTTTTTCCCCATGCCTTTTCTCTGTCGTCTTTTAGGTGAGGAAAACTCACCAAATTGTCTTATATGCATTAAAAATTATTGTCCTTTAAAACCAATTGTCTGATTTTTAATTGTTTACTAGATGATGGTATGTAGCCCTCCTTATCCCGTCATGGTAAGAATTTCATTTGCATCAGTTTATTCAAGACAGTAGAAGTTACTTGAAACTCTTACAACTTAAACCCTCAAATCGTTATGTATCTGCATCCCTGCCTTCACTGTCTGGAAATACAGTCAAATCTTTACAATGTTCAAAGAAGCTGTATTCCACTTGTGGTTAGCAAATCATTTATATGATTTCAAATGTGAGAGTATTTTCTTTCTACTAGCTTATTTTATAGCATGTCTGTTTCAGAGAAAAAATAAATAGAAAAAAAAAGTATTTGTTGTCTTACATTTCATCACTCCTGACAAATTTTATGAATGTAATTCTAACCATTAGTTCTGGAAAGTGTGTGTCAAAATGAGATAAAAATTTAAGCAGATTAGATTTTTAACGTGTTTATGAGAGGGAACTGCTTTCTTGCCTGAGACTTTGATTATCAGGAACACTTTTTGACAAAGATCCCTAAATTCAAGGATACTCCTTCTTACAGAAATCTTCTTTATAGGTTACTTCCAAGATATAGAAATCACTGTTCCTTACCTAAATAATTCCATTTTTATAATTCTGCATGCCCAGCTCCCATAATTTTTATTTTTTTTGCTTCCACATTAACTTACTTATGTTGAAATAGTACAAAAATACCTCACATAGTGACAAAGGTTTAATTTTCTGAGGAATGAAGTGCCTCACTCTAGTAATGAAGTCTATGTGCTCATGTCTACACCATACAATGTAACATGGCTTCTTTATTTTTTATTTTAGAAACAATTATTGGTCAGCATAGAATTTTGTGAGTGAAATATTAAGCTTAAGGGTTTCATTTGATAACTTAAATAAGTAGATCATTAATTGCACAGAGTATTCATTTGGTACCTTAAATAGATCATTAATCGCACAGAGTATGTGATGATATTAATTCTAACATCAAAACTCTAAGAGCACAGTGAGGCAAGTTTTGCAGTGGGAGAGATATCTTTTATTAGCTAGTCTAATTAGAAAAGTTAGACAAGCTTCTAAGCATGTAAGCAGTTTTTAAAGTCTTAAATAAAAGCTGCGAACTTCAAGTTTAAATAAAAAAAAGTTGTGAGATTAGTAACGTATTAAACAGCGTCCACTATCTTGTCTTTCAGAAGGTCTAATTGATTTAACTGAATTTTAAATTGTTCATGGGCTTCTTGCTATTTGATAACTTTTATGCCACTGTGGTTACGAATTTTATGCTGTGATATTGGAAGGCTGTGGGCATGCACTTGTTTTATTATAGGAAAGTTTGATGTTAATGAAATAATTTTCAAAATCTTGAATACTTGTCTGTTAACTTTGAGCACACCAGTAGTCCTCTCAGATAATGGGTGGCTCTGTGTATTATTAAGTTGAGGCTATGGAGCATTGCAATGTAGTAGTTAAGGAGGTAAATGCTAACATAAAAGCTAGGTTGAAACTTTTTCGGATTGCCTGTCTCTGTTTCTAGGTATGAAGTCAAACAATTGAGGGTTAATAGAAGTATTGAGTTATGTACTGAATAGTTTCAAAGTACATTTTACTTTCAGAATACCTTCCACTAAATTTTATGCAACTCCAGCTGCAGTATCTATTGAGAGCTGCTTGCTAAACAAAGTCAGAAACTATTTTTTGATGCATATTTGAATTTAATATCTGTGAATTTTTCTGCCTTACCCAGAACATCTTCTCTCTCTTGTATTAAACGTGATTTTTTTCTTCTTCTGCACTCCATTATCCTCTTAACTTTTCACAAATGAATACTTTCTCTATTACCAAATGTTCTAACAAACAGATAAACAATATAGTAGCATCACCTATGATTAATTTCTTCTTTTAGCGTTAGATAACTATATAGCAACAGAAAAAAAGCATATTTTCTGGAGCATTTTATACAGAGTAAAATTGCAGCCATTTTGCTGTGCTGTCATCTTCTTGTAAACTAATTCTCTTTGATGTGACCACAGTATATTATATGAAAATATGTTCAGTTCAAAAACTGGGCTAAGCAGGAGGTCAGACTAAAATCTTTTTCTAAGAATGAGTCTAAAATCTGTCTCACTCTTAAAGGATAACGTAATATGCATGATAGGTTCAGGAGGATGCTTCGTTTGTAGTCACAATCTAGTACAAAGTCTACAATCTAGTTTATAATCTAGCTCAGTCTTTGTAGCTAGATCCTGTTCTCTGTTTTCAGTGGAAGAGCTTTATCTGGAAAGACCTTTTGTCATCTAAACTAATTTCTTGTGTGTGTGATGTTTCAACTTTCTGTGAGAAGAGATGCAGTGGATATTATGAGATGTGACAAAATAGCGGTTAAAATGTATTTGCACTTGGGTTTAATATAGAGAAATAGAAATTATGTTCCAGCTGAGCAATTTTGCCATTTCATAAAGTTAAAAAAAATTCATAAAATACATTATTCTTGATTTCTTAAAAGACATTATTCATGAAAGGAAAAAATATCTTAAAGTAATACAAAAATCTAAATTAGGTGCATAGATGAATAGAGAAAACTTGCATAGTTCTGTACAGTTGGCTTAATTGTATTTGTTGAAAGGATATCATTTTCTTTTTAAATCACAGACTTGAAAAGAGCACTGGTAATTGTTTTTCAGATACTTAACCTTTAGAGTTTTTAAGTGCCTTAGTAATGATCTCAACTTTTCCCCTGTAATTTTGGAAAATTATAAAATTACAGATTTTTAAAATAGCTCTGTACACCTCCACAGCATGTCTCAAGAGACATTGAGCTGTCTTACGTGGGCCTGATGTTCAGGTAGGTGACTCGAAATTGGTACAAAGGTTGCTGAAGGGGGCTAAAGAAAGCCATCTAATTAACAGGCTTTTCATTGTATCTTGCTCTAAGAAGTCTTTGTCACATGCTAAATCTCGTCAGTCACTGAAAGCTAGCAGGGAGCTACACCACAGTTGGTAAAGAAAAAATTCTTTAGTTCTGCAGCATCACCAGCTGTGGTGATTTGCAGGCGAACAAGAGTTGCACGACGATGAAATCCATTTTCATCATGTGCTGGTAGCTCATTTCTGGCCTATAAGCAAGAGAATCACATCTCAGTTTGTGTGCACAAACATGTGAGAACATAGACTGAATTTCACTTGCATAGAGGCAAACTGGCTACTGGGGTTAAGGACAGTTTTCTGTTCTAGGTGCCACAACTTGTCAATTCTTCTAGGTCTTGTATCGGCTTGGTCAGCCTTTGTGTGCCTCTTTCTGTAACCTCAGGCTTGCAGTCATCCACTTCTGTACCTTATCTGAAGGCATTCAGGAGAAATGTGAGTAACTGGTTCTAAATAGTGCTATGCAATACTTGGGTTTTACTGGTTCTGTCACCAGTGTTCACTTTATACAACACTGAAAGTTGCCATTTTAAAAAGTTCTGGAGTTATACTAGATTTTCACATGAATGAGTAGACCTACATAACAAGCAAATTCAGAAATTATTGTCCTAGAAATGCGTCTGAGCTTACCTCATTATCTACAGATACCTGTAGGGAGCGGAGGCTGCAGGCATCTTCAGTTTAGAACCAAGGAAGTCTCGGCTGGCTTAAGTTCCTCAGCAGAACTTGTCTGCACAGTGTTTCTAGTGTTCTTCCTCTGTGTCATGCTTTTCAGTGATGAGGTGACTGTGAAAAAGCTGTCTCTTTTAATTACAGACATTATTAATTAGGAGAAATGGAGATTGTTTTCATGAGGTAGTTAATTGGTGTAGCCATTAGTAATGACAGATGTTATGCTCTCTCAGGGCTTTATATTCTTCATGTTAACCTTACCAGAAGTGTTTTTAAAGTAGTAGTAAAATATATGTGCTTTTTCTGCAAAATCTTTTTTACACTTAATAATAAGACCAAAGCATTTCAGATAACCATGTGACAGTGAAAAAGTATCACCACGGCAGCTGAAAAGCAAACTGTCGATATACAGTGCGCTTAAAGAAGAAAAAAAAAATGCTATTAAGTTAAAAACATATTGGACTGAATTCCTTCAAGACTGAGCTAAGTAATTTATCTACAGCATAGCTATTGCATACATAGACATTGTTTCAGCTTCCGACCAGTGCATACGCTCTGGGATCCAAAGGACGTCATTCGAGGGAGTCTCTACTTGGGGCGCATGGGATCAGGTGCTGCAAGTCGGTCTGTCTGATGTGTCTTCCTGGTTTTTTAGAAGAAGAAATGGATGCTAACAGATAACTGCAACAAATTACTGAAGCAAAATTGTTACGTAAAATAAATGGGTGAATGCATCTTTGACATAGTCAGTCTCAAGAGAGAGATAATTCAGAACCTGAGGATCTGAAATGTTTAGAAATTGAACTTCTAAATACTTGAAGCAATTGGGTCACTGATGGAGTACATGATACAACTCAAATCATTTAAAACAGTTTTGCTTTTATCCTATCTTCTAGATGCAAATAGGAAATATGCCAGGTGTAGTTAGGAAAGAATGTAAAAATTTTCTCTTATGGGAAGAAAAATATGACAAGTAACTGGAAGACATTCATGCTGCCAGTCCTTCCTTGTCACATTTTATAGTAGAAATAAGACTCAAAAGTAGTTTTATTTTCTAACCAGTAACAGTTAAATATAGTGATGGGCCTCCTCTTGAGGGTTAAACAAAATCCACAATATTATCATTCATCTTGTGCCAAAAATAGTGGTTTTGTTCAAACAAAAGATAGCACCAGCAAGCTATGAAAATCTTGTAAAATGAGCCATTGAAGGCTTGAAGTGTCTGTCTACTGGCTTAATCAACTAAGAACATGAAATTTATATTGGGCAGTATTACTAAAAACTAGTTGTTTCAGGACATCCCTCTGGTTGTTGCATAGTCACAATTCCAGTAATACAAAGCAAATTACTCTGGGCGAAACTCCATCGGAATAGAAAGGAACTGTGGGAGCAGCACTTCCACCATACAGACTGCATTGAGAGGGGAAGCGAACAGCAATGAACCTAAGTTGCCAGTGTAAAATTCAAATGGCTAATAAGGCAGCTAATGTAATACCAGTGGTCAGTAGGATTTAAAGGCATCAAGAAAGCATTAAAAAAAAAACTATCACAAATGACATAAAGTGAATAAGATGCTGCCATAAGGGAAAGAGCCCTTATTTGTTGCAGACTGAGATCGTGAAGGGCTACACAAGGCAAAATAGTAAATATTTCTGTGTTTGGAATGAAGCAGAATACAAACATTGATGTGATGCTGTGCGAGGAATAGAAAGTTTAGCTTTTGTAACAACGGATGGTGTTCGCAAGCTGTTCAGAGACTTTACAAGCAGCCAGCTTGGATCATTTAGACTCAAGAATTTTGTCATGTGTCTAGGCAACGTGTGCGGATGCGCATTTGCTCTTCCTCTATACTCTAAACCAGTGGGATGCAAAACAGCTTCAGTCTGAAATCTAGACAGATACATTGTGGTTGTGCTGAGTCTCTGCCTTGCCTTTTGCAGTACTGAATGCTTTGGGGTACTTGTTAGGCTACCGACAGAAGGCACCACCTTTTCTGTCAGAGGCCAGCTGCCTGCGTCCGGTGGTGTTTAGCACGTCCCGATGTGCACGACCTGCAGACGGAGTTACCCAGGCTGCGGGTTTGGAGGTACGGCGCGTGGGTTTGGCAGTGGGGTCATGGGAAACGCTGTTTGGAGAGGGACTTAGTGAAAATAGCTGCGTTGGATGGGAAGAAAAAAACATTTGTGTGAGCAACAGAGGGTTTTAAATATGCAAATAAATGCTGGAATTATTTTTTGTTTCTGCATGACAAGCTGGGGAGCTGGGAGAGTACAACACTCGGAGTTACGTGGCATTAACTAGTTGCCTTGATTGAAACTAAGGTTTTTACAAGGATTTACAAGATGAATTTTCTACCTGGGTACTCGGATACGGTCTAGTTAATGAAGCATTCGTTATGGATGCCACTGGTGACAACTGGAGAGTGCTCTGCTCTGGCTGGGCGCACATCAAACCTGCTGGGAAGTGCTGCCTCTGGCTGTGTCGTACTTCGGGGATCAACATAACCTAACAGACAACTGGGAATTCAGGAACTTGAAAGTCAAAGGGGCTTAGAAAATGTGGTTTAAATATTTCGAAACTGTGGCTTCATACTGGATAAGGCCTTTAATAATGGGTAAGGCCATAGATCGGTCTACATTAATCAGCTCCCCTGCCTAAGCGCTTTTATGGGCTGGTCTGTACAAAGGTGATCAAGTCACTTTGTGTTCCAAGGGCTGTTGGCTTCCCCACTGCCCTCTGCCTGCACCTCCTTTGCACTCCACCTTTTGAAGCAGCATTATCTTCTTTTCTGTTTTAGTGTTAAGGAACGGAAGATGAGTATTTTAAGTGTGTAGACAGCTATTTTGATATATTGTTCAAACGTATTTAGTCCTATACTAATGCAACTTAACAGGAATTTAAGGTCAGGAAAACCATGATGCAATAACATATATTGCAGTATCTTTCTATCTGCTTGGCATAATTAAAATAAGCGTAAGTAATACATACCATTGCATAGCATCAATCTGAAACACAGCTTTAGGAAAGAACTCTCCAACCACAATTTCTTAGATTTAATCTTTGTTGAACACTGATTTAGTGGATACCTGCCAGAATAGCAAAGCATATGTTCAAAAGCCTGGCAAGACTTGAAGAACTTTGGCAATACTGTGCCACGCGTACCCTGTAGCTAATTCAGCAATGTGCTATTAAAAACAAACGGTATGCCTCAGTTTTCACTGATAAATTTTCCAAATATATAACTGATATTAGTCAAGTCCTCTGTAGATTCTTTAGTAAATAAAATTGATTAGTGAAAACGCATACCTAGAATGTAGAAGAAATTCTTCTGACTGCAGGAATCAAAATGCTTTGCACTTGGAGTCAAAAACCTATTTCTCTTCCTGAAGTGCCAAAGATTGTAACTTTTTATCCGGAATTTATAAAGCTATTTTTGATTGTGAGCATTATGAAATGCCTGTGCTACTTAAATATCAGCAAACCAGTGTCCAAGCATAGTGTAGTATTAAAAAATAAAACCAGGAGTAGTCTAATAGCACTCTGTTTTACATGCTTGTGAAACCCAGCGTGACTGATCCTGTTGTGCAGGAGGGCTCTGTCATGGGTGTTAGTCGCTAGCTCAGAGAAGGGTGCCGTGCACTGCTCTGTTTGTTTCCTGTTTTATCGCCTTTTTGTTTTATGGTATAGATGCTTGTCACAGCTCCATAATACAGAGAACAAATTTCAAAACAAGAGGTATTATGACAGTGCTTAAGGGATCGTGTCTATTTTCTGTCTGTTGGAATGAGAGTGTGTGGCTGTTCCTTGCAAAGTGATGAAAAAGCTTCCACGTTTTGCCACTGGCTCGTATTTTAAGTCACTGCTGCAGTTGTGCAGCCTTTCCTCCCTTCTCTGCGATGATAATCAAGCAGCTATCTTCATGTGCTCCTCAGGCTAATTGCCAGAGCTCTACCTTGCACGGCACGGTTGAAGTAAGAGAAAAGAAAGCTGTAGAGCTCCAACTATGAGCAGGAGCCTTAAGTTCTTGCTTGTAGTGGTTTCTTGTCAGTGTTGAGACCTTGTCAGGAGCTCGAAGCTGTCTGCCTGTTTGCATTCCTTACAGTAGGCACAGCAAGTTCACCACGATGCTGGCTGCACAGCTCAGAAGTGCCTGGCTAGCTCTCTGGTCTCGTGGCTTGGTCGTGGAAATCCAGGTTATGCTACCCAGTCAGGGGCTTAAGGGACTTCATAAAGAAGGGTAGTGTCAATGGTTTTACTTTTTTTTTTTTTTTTTTTTTACTCCATTTCCAATGTAATTCAAGAGGCTCTCTGACTGATTTAATAGGTCTTTTTTTAAAAGCCAAAGGTGGCTGAGACTTTGCCTAGATTCCAAACACTGGGAGAGTAATATGTATGTGGTGTATAAGACCAAATGGAGGTTGCAATCATTCAAACACATTTCTTGTAAAATTCTGATTCTAATCTAAAGGATTTTAATGAAATATGGGAGTACTGTATCCCCTAACCAGGTAATATTAATAATAAGCATTTATAATACCTCATTTGTGTCTCATACATGACATATTTTATCAAATTTCTTCCAGAAACAATGTACCAGCAAAGTAGGAATTGCCAATGATTTAGTTCTGAGTGCCGTCTAATACCACATCTGTTTCAGATTTATCTTACTTTACTCAGGAGCGTGCTTGGCATACAAAGTACTCTTACCCAGCCATCAGGCAGCAGTCACTGCTTTAAATCTAAGCACATAAAAGTCTTCATAGGAGGGCACGTATAATCATTTGTACAGGTAGTAAGGAATCTGAACAGAATTGCTTCACTCCAAGCTGCAGGAAAATGCGAAAGGAGAACAAGTTACATAATAGCGGCTATAACTCAGAGTAAAGCAAAAGTCTCCTTAGGGATGATATTAATGTTTAAGAGAATAAGAACAGACTTTAAAGATATTATGGCAGAGTGCCAAATACCAGCTCCCATTGTCTTTCTCAAAAGCATGTGCCCACACAGCTGCAGATACTGACCTGTCTTGGAAACAAAAGAACTTGAAAAATACATGCATAATTGATTTTAAAAGCCATCCACAATATATGTCCTTTCTTCATGGAAACAGAGATGTCAGAGAGTAAATGAGATAAAAGGATATATCCAGCCTTTCAAATTTAAACCAGGCGTTTCTCCATTTCTAGTATTCTGCTGAGCATACTCTTCCTATCAGCACAAATAAAGCCAATATAATAGTACTGGAAATCACTGCGCTTGGAACTCACGAAGAAGAAGAAACGATCGCTTAAATGACTCTGTGTGTTGGCTTCACTTGTGATTGTGCTTTCTCCCAGTGGGAGAAATACCTATAATAATGTAGCCTTTACCCTCAGTGCTAATACCTGAAGACAGTTGTATGTTGAGACTTCCTCAGATTTTGATTTCTTTTTCCATGTCCTTTTCTTACCTCATACTAATGTGTTAATGTTGTCATGCCTTCAGTGTGCATTTGACTGAGCAGGCAGTGGTTTCAGACTGCAAACAACCAGTATCTGGCATCTTGCTTGTGATTTGCAGAAATACTCAGAAAATGAGCAGGACTCAAACTGTGAAAGGTCATCACTTTCTGAAGCACGTAAGTGTTCTTTTTTGTAGGAATTGATTTGGAATCTGTCTCGGTGGTCCACAGTATTGATTGAGTAGTCCACATATTCCAGAAAAATGCAGCCAACTTCTGGCAGAAGATTTTGGTTTCTGTCTCTGTGGGTTTTACTGGAATAGCCTGCTTCATCCAACATCATCTTTATTACTGTAGGCATCAATATTTCTCTCCTGTCACCATATTGAAAGCTCTGAGAGTACAGAAGTCATGCTCAAATGGACGCATAAATTTTGCACACCCATAAGTATTTTCCGGTAGACATTTATTGTCTCAGTCTGTCATTAAATGATTCACAGTCAAAGGGAACAGAAATATGGCTCACGGTGATGGCTTATGGACATTCTTGCTTTGGGAGAGTAAAAGTGTCTGCTGGAGGGTTAAGTCCCAGGAGAGTGAAAAATGGGAACGTGATCGCATCGCCATGGCTGCTTCATTACACAGCCAAGTGGCTTTAGTGGGGCAGACAGTGAGCCAGGCAGCAAGCATCAGGTTTAGTACTGAATGTAGTGCTGGCATGCTGCAGTGGGTAAGCAGCCTTCAGCAGAGGGGCAGAACCTGCTTGAGCAGGGGTTCAGACCAGCCAACCTCCAGAGGTCCCTGCCAATGTCGTGGGTGATTCAGATGAGTGGCAATAGAGGCTTCTAAAAAAAATACAGCTGGTTTCACTTCAGATTGGGAAGGCAGGCTTAGATTTTCTTGGTGCAGGGTGACATAAGCATGCACGAATTAATAATCACCTATTTCTAAAATTGCTGGTATAGATTTTAACGCAATTAAAAAGGGCAGCGTGAGTAAGAAAAGCATGGACAGATGAATAGTGAAAAAAATCCAGCAGTTTTCTCTGTTTCTCAAATGGGAATTATGTTACTAAGCGTATGCTCTAGTCATCTTTATCAGGTTTTACCTCTAAATATTTTATAAAGGATATTGCAGATTGCCTTTCTCCTGCATGGCACTTAAATTCTAAATTATCGTATGATAGATTATTTGTTGTGCATCTAGGCTTGAAAATTACTAATTCCAATTAGAACTAAATTCAAACATCTTCTGTTAAGATAACAATCATAATTTCTGAAGACAAAATTGACAGCTTTAAGTGCATGTGCCTTCAATAACAACAACAACAAAAGAAGTAATACATAAGTGTGGGAGTAGGGTTGCAGTGTTTCAGTAGTGCTTCAATGTCTACTGGAGCATCCTGACTGTTTTTCAAACCATGAGCTTAAGCCCACCTGTACGCAGAGAAGAACGGTATGGGGTGAGTGAAATTTAATACTGATTTTGGTGAGTGCACAACTGAATTCATGGTGACCTCTGTTTTTCCATAGTAAATACTTTTCAGTGTATATAGACTTTGAATCAGTTTTTCATAAAGGATGACCGCAATATTTCTCCATTTGTCAGGGATTGTCTATCAAGCTGGTGAAAACCATGCAAGAAACCTAGTTTTTCTTATCCTGAACCCTTATCTTACTCATCCCCCAACGAATAATGGGTAATATAATTTCATCTTAAATGCTCATTTAAAATATTGAGTGATTGCAATACTGAGTGCTTTAGTTCTCCCTTAACAGATTTGGATCAATTTTCTTTAATTGAGTTTATTCTTGATATACTTGAGAAATTTTATTTCACCAAATAAATCATGATGATTCCTAGTCTTTGCTCTGTATGTTTTGCGTATTTTTATTAAGTATTCATTACTGTGACAGTATTTAGAGGCATTTTGAAAAGCACGTAACCATATAAATGCATATTATAAGTCTGCACAAAGAGCTTTTAAACCATTAGTGCCACTGTTGTAGATAAGTACTTGGGGATTCTTATATCCAGGGATTATTTGACTGCTTCACATGATGAGCTATTAAATCCTCATGTGAAATTTAGTACAGTTTTTTTGGTGATTACAGATTAGCTTATCATTGAGTTTAGCAGCGGACTCGTTTGTCATCTTTGAAAGTAGATGAGAACTGGTAAGTTAAGCAATCGGGAAGACTGGCTGATCCTCAGCTGTGGAAGCACACAACAAAATTGAAAACACCCCGCGCCACCCCTGAAACTTCCATCTTACGTTAGATTTTGTCTAGAAGATTGGTCCACAGCTTGCTTCCGAAAGAGTTAAAGCCTGTAGCACATTTTTTGTCGTGGAGATAAAGCCTGTGAGGCTGTGAAATCCTAATGGAACTATTGTAAAAAGTAGGCCATCTGAAGGAAAGACTTCTGCTTGTACCAACCTTTAAAAGCACCGTGTAAGCACATCTTCAGTTTCTCCACTCTTTTATATTTCTCCAAGCGTATCAACTAACGTCCTTTTTGTACTTTGGGTACCGGAGGCTGGAGAAGAACTTTCCCGAATCATCTGTTGAAGGCAACCTTAAAATAATATATTGATTTTAGATTAAAAAGCCAGGTAAAAGGAAACTAGAAGATGTGATTTCAATGTGTTAAATGCAACTAAGGCTTAACACCAGCTGCAGTCTTAAGATCTTACAAAAGTTGATAGGGAACTCGCTACGAACATAAATTGTAAATAGCTGAAACTTTTCATATTGTATTTAATATAATGCTATGTTAACTCTTACTTACAGTTATTCCTGGAACCATTAAGAAATGCCAGAAGGTAAGTGGGTTCTGCGGCCTCCGTTGCAGGTATCGGATGGCACATCCTGCCACGTTTAATCAGCTCTCTTGCAGTTGACTGGAAGAAGAACCTGCAAACTCAGTGGAGCGTCATCCAAATGCTCCTGGATGATGCTCAAGTGTGAGGCACTGCCAGCACACCTAGGCAGACAAGCCTAAAGCAGCTTCACTTTGGGTTTGAGTTCACAGGGGACCTGTTAACAGCCGCAGTCAGGAAATGCCGTCGTTCTATCACAGCACAGGGCTGGAAGGGTCCCCAGGAGATCACTAGAATATTCCTCATCCATAAGTTGTGATTACTGTATTATTTCTGATATATTATTTCAACCTATTCTAAACAAGAATGATTAAAAAGCGGGGGGAGGGGGGGGGGTTAAAAAAAAATGCACTCTTTTAGGGCTAGTAATCTTTCCTGTTAAGAAGTTTTTCCTAGTATGGAACTTGGTTTTCTTGTGACTTAAGCTAACTACTCTTTTCCCTAAGCATTGCGAACAGGGAGAACAATTGATGGCTCTCTTAAATGCATAAGCTTATGCGCTTGAAGACTATTACCGTGTCTTTCGTCTGTTAACTAAACAACCCCAGTTTGTTCAATACTTCTTCTCTGGTCATGTGTGCTCACTCTAATTCCATCTCATATCCTGCTTTGTAGACTAAGTGATCCATTTTTCCTTTCTGAAAAGAAATGCTAAGTATTTCAATGAGTTCGTAGTGTCATACATTATTAATGAGAAAGCCTGTACATATATATGTTTGACCTTTGTTCAGAGTAGTGGCCGACTGCTTTTGAATCCAAGCAATGACAGTTTTGCATAGTCTCTGAAATTAGAATTGCATAAAAAGTATAATCGAAATCTTTACAAAATCAGGATAAGAGGATATACGGTATGCTTCCCTTATATCCACAAGACCTGTTATTCTATTTTAGAAATAAAAACAGGGCAGGGTGATATGACTTGTCCCTGAGATATACGTACTGGCATCCACTTGACTTTCTGGGTTCCTTCTGGTCAGCGGTGTGCAACCGACCATCCACAGATCCTTGCAATCTGAAGAGGTTAGGAAAAATAATGTAAGCAAGCTCTCTCAGAGAATTATATTCTTTTTGTGATCAGTGTTTGTATTTCTGGTAATTCCAAAGGTTTTTAACCAGAATTCCTTTTTCAGTGTGTTTCACTACAGTCATATGTCTTTGTTTCTTGTTTTGTTTTGTTTTTTGTTTTTCCCCCCTCTTCTCCTCCCACCACCCACCCCACTCCACCTCCAATAATCTTCCTGGACTCCAGCAGTGTGCTTTTAGTTGCTTATCAGAGTTCCCTCATGCGTGTGTCAATAAAGCTGGACAAAAAGACCAGGCTAGAGCATGTCTGATTTAGTAGTGTACAAGGTTAAAAAGGTGGAGGGTAGAATGGATGAAGTACATAACTGTGGAATAAACTATTTAATATATACTAGAGATTTTCAGGAGTTTATGCTTTGACCAAATGTGGGTGTATTTTTTTTTCCACACTTTAAAAGCAAGGCTCTTGCAAATTCATATATCCCCTTCCTAAAGCATGTGGGCAAGATATCAATTCAGTGAAAATGTCAGAAGAATTCTTTTTAACATTAGCAAATATGTTTTTCCCAACACTTTTGAAACAGATAAAGCATTTTTTTGGTTGCATCACTCCCCCTCCCCCCAAATGTTGTCAAAATGGATGCACTTAGTCAAAATTGTATGAAACTTCAAAACGTAAAGTGTTGGTTGTCAATCTATAGGAGTTTTTAGGCATTAATTTTATTGGTGCCTTTTGTAATTTGTCTCGGGTAGGTATATTTTCCCCAAATTTTCTAACACCATTACTGTTACTTAGTGCAAGCCAGGAGAGGAACATCTACATAACAAAGAGAGGAGGACGAGAAGATTCACATCAGAAGCAAAATTCTTCCTTCTGCTATTTCCAGTAGCACAACTCGCACCAGAGTTGTCTTTGCTTTCTGCAACACGGAGAGCTGCGGGCATGTGGGTAGTGTGGGATGATCTGGCACCATATCAAGAAACAGTTTGCGCCCTTAAAGGTCCACTTGTTGTCACAATAAAGCTTAGATTTTTGGAGGGGCCTATAAGGTCCTGTTCAGTATAGAATACCTATCCAAACTGCAGTATATGAATAACACATTTAAAATCTGTTTGCGTTTTGTTACATGTAGTCATGTCGGTGAGCATCTTTTGGTTTATGTAACTAGATGCTGACCCTAAAGTCCTCACTAATGTGTTTGCATCATAACTGCACACCTGGTTGTGCAGCAAAGAGTATAGGCACATTTAGTTCCCACAATTTCACAATGTTTATAAGTGAACAGTGCTGTGATTAAATGGAATCACATCTCAGAGCTCTTCACTGGGTTGTATTCTGTGAGCAGTGCTCCTGCCACTATCTTCATATTTTCGGACACGTGAGGAGAAATAGATAAGGTACAGCAGCTCCTTCCTGGTGACAAATTATTAGGCTGACGCATCCTATTGAAAACACATATACCCTTTCATCTGCATGGCTAGTATAAACAACAAATCAGTGTTAAGGTGCTAGATGAGCTCATTATCTTTCTCTCTTATCCGACAGATAAAAAAAAATAAAAATTAAGAGAAATGTGCTTTAGAATAGTAACAGGGTAACTTACAGACAGGAGTGGAAAAGTGTGAGCTCTGTGATTGTATTGGCGTAGTGTTCAAATGAGAAGTTTTTAGTTTTAATGTCTTTAAAAAATAACGTGTCATTCTTCATGTTTACCAGGTTAACCTTTTGTTCAAGAATACCGACTTATTGTCTCTTAAAAAATCTATTTAAATCATGTGTTTATTTGGAATATGATTTAAATTGTAATTAGATTTAAGAATGTCTTAGTAATTCTCTTGCAACAAGAAAAGTGACTGTGAAATTATGTAGCACAGGTTCTGTCAAACCTAGGAACTTTTGGATTGATTATTTATATTTTACTTCATATTCCTTCTGTAAAATGTTGCTTTGAGATTTGGGATTTTTTCAGTCATAAGGATTGACAGGAAGATCCATTGCGTGAGTTCTGCTGGAACTTGCACAAATGGCTCCCTTGGAGAAGGAAGGAAGGCAGCTAGACCTGTCCAAATTATTTCCTCAGTACTGTTTGCTTTATGTTGCTTTTTTAAAATGAAAACAAAAATCAACCTACCAAACAAAAAACCACCTCAATCTAAACAGAATATTAAAGCTATTAGATGTTTGTTTCTTGTTTTTTTTTCAAATATCTCATCTTAGTTTATTTTGATACTGATCTTTAGGTTATATGTGTATTTTTGACCATTTCTTGTCCCTTTATTGTGAGACCTACCTCGACAAAAGTAGCAATTTTTCTCTCTCTCTCTTTTTTTTTTTTTTTTTTTTTTTTTTTACATTACAGAATCATAGAATCATCTAGGTTGGAAGAGACCTCCAAGATCACTGAGTCCAACTTCTGACCTAATACTAACAAGTCCTCCACTAAACCATATCACTAAGCTCTACATCTAAACATCTTTTGAAGACCTCCAGGGGTGGTGACTCAACCACTTCCCTGGGCAGCCCATTCCAGTGCCTAACAACCCTTTCGGTAAAGAAGTTCTTCTTAATATCCAACCTAAACCTCCCCTGGTGCAACTTTAGCCTATTCCCCCTTGTCCTGTCACCAGGCATGTGGGAGAATAGACTAATCCCTACCTTGCTACGGCCTCCTTTAAGGTAACTGTAGAGAGCGATAAGGTCGCCCCTGAGCCTCCTCTTCTCCAGGCTGAACAACCCCAGCTCCCTCAGCCGCTCCTCTTAAGACTTGTTCTCCAGACCCCTCACCAGCTTTGTTGCCCTTCTCTGGACTCTCTCGAGCACGTCCATGTCCTTCTTGTAGCGAGGGGCCCAAAACTGAACACAGTACTCGAGGTGCGGCCTCACCAGAGCCAAGTACAGGGGGACAATCACTTCCCTAGCCCTACTGGCCACACTGTTTCCTATGCAAGCCAGGATGCTGTTGGCCTTCTTGGCCACCTGAGCGCACTGCTGGCTCATATTCAGCCAACTATCAACCAATACTCCCAGGTCCTTCTCTGCCAGGCAGCTTTCCAACCACTCATCTCCCAGCCTGTAGCACTGCTTGGGGTTGTTGTGCCCCAGGTGCAGGATCTGGCACTTGGCCTTGTTGAACTTCATACAGCTCGCCTCAGCCCATCATTAATTACACCTATTAAGATTTAGTGCTGTCTTATACCAAATCTCATCTTTTACTATTTACAGCTATTGGAGTAGCATGTATACTTGCATCTAGAAATAGTTTATTTCATACTCCAGGGCTTTGTCTTGCATGCTGCGTATTCTGTAACCTGCCTGGCCGTAAGAAACTACTTGCAGCTTTTGAAGTGCCTGTTACAGAACTGCTTGCTTACTTCTGCAAAAGGCCCATTCATTCTGCACTACACAAAAAAAGTCTATTTCTAGCACTGTGCATTGCTTTTGTCTTCTGCTATGTTGTCCATCCATGCAAAACTGTCAATTACCATCTGCATTGATCTTAATATTCATCTTAATATTATTGACAAATGTGAAAATGTCCAGAGAGCTTTTTTTTTTTTTACTACTATTATTATTACTTGACAAAATGTTAAACTTTCTTTTATTTACTCATTAAAGTTCACCATATTTGTATTTTTTCCATAGTCTCTTCGGTTACACCATTCCATCTGCCAAACATATACTAATCCTCCTCAACAATATTTGGATTTTTCTCTGAGAACACTAGTTTTATGGTTGCTCTTCAATATAGTCAGGTTTAATCCAAAGCAGAATATTATTCCAAAACAAATCTCTTTTGTTTATTGGCACAAATTCAGGTTTTTGTTTCGTTTCATTGCAGCAGTTTAATTGCAAGCCTCAGTCAAGTCATCATTCAGAGTACCTTCCAACTGCCTGGAATTCTCAACTGTAATTTTGCAGGCATTACTTGATCGACAGAATATAATCCATGTACTTGCAGGTTTCTTTGAATTTGAATTGAATGTGATGTGTAATTAACCGGCCATTCCTACTTTGGGGTCGATTTCTGGAATTCAAATGCAAATTCATGTAATCTGCAAGATGATGTTGCCCACTTCTCTTAAAGAACTAAATTCCATAGAGATTTGTGCCAAAGTCTGAGGAATACCAGGGTATTGCTATACTGACTAAGCAATTCATTTTAACTCAGAGTTGCTCTGCACACCACATCGTCCTTTTTACCACAGGCAGATCTCACATAAGTTTGATACATTGTTTTGCAAAGAATATGCAGAAAGCTGAGCAAAACCAGCAGTTATAGTGTGCATTAGGTCTTAAGACCCTATTTCTGTCTTGCTGACTTCTCATCTGACCACCCATGACAGAACACAGGTGTTCAAAAAGGACATGTCACAGTCAACCTTGCCTGTAAAGGAGCTGGCTGCTACAGACCTTTCATCTTGTAAGGTGAAAAGGAAGTGGAGCCATTTGGTATACAGTGAGAGAAAGCACCAACTTCCTGACTTTTATTCCTTTTGGGGCTCTTTGCTTCTGTTGTTATTTTTCCTTTGTTTGGCTAGCACATACATATTATTTGAAAAAAAAAAAAAACTGGACTCAAACCCCTTGATACCTATTAATTTTATGCTTGGTGCATTTAAGCAATATCTTGCTCTATTAAAAGGCAATAATGCACTTTCTTCCTTTTCCTTAACCTCATTATGTTCTTGCTAAATCAACGCAATTGTAGCAGTTCTGGTCTCCTGAGGATTCTCTGAGAAAGCCTTTTCAGAAGAATTTCAAGACTGAGGCCTGTGGAATAGCCAACTTTGAGATGAATATTCTCAAGATTTACTGTTGTTTTTCGGGGGGAAGAGAAAATACAATATTTTGTTTCATTTCTAATGTTTTCTGGCAGAAGTGTTTGTTACAGCGTTGGAGATATTCCAGACTAGTTAGCAGCCTGCTGAAGCCTTTTAATTCCCGTGTTCAGTTAAGCACAAAAATATTTTGTTTTATTTTCATGGGAAGTGTTATTGATGACTCAGGCACCCATTTCATTCCATTGAAATTAATGTTTAAGTGACATAAGACCAGATATTCTTGGAGATAGGCTTTATAGAAGGTACTGTATAAAGCTTTGGAATGATGTCATTATTTAAATTATTTTTGTCCTTTTTTTTTTCCTTTGATTTTGGCTCTCCAAAAAAACACCAACTAATACCTTTTTCATTAAAAATAATATATAGGTGGTCTAAACCAGTTCTCAGATATACAGAAGGAATGGATTTGGGGCCTGTATTATGTAATCAAGAATATAAGGGGAAGAAGTAAGGTGTGAAGATCTGGGGGGAAAAAAAAAAAGGCATTTTTCTAAAGTAAGCTGAATATTATTGATTCTGAATGAGGTAATTTCTTAAATGGGAACACTACTAGTTTTTTCTTTGCGTGGCTATCCAGACCATACAGGGGCCTAAAAGTCTTCAAATAAGAGCCAGAGGGGCCTACACATGGGGTTTTATAATAGAATCCTGCATTTTTTGCCAATTCCATGAACATAAGGTACAAAGGGATGCTTACAGATTTCATGAAATAAATTGTTATTTCAAAAAAAAAGCGTTCTAATGGTGTTTTATTACAGTGACCCTTAAGTACTGGCACTTCATTGGCTGGTATTGGCTGCTTCTATAAATCTTGCAATCTGGGACAACTTCTGTACATTTCTTAGATAAAATCATACATGAAAACGTGGCTATACTTTTTTGTCTCTCATCCTGTGAGTTAATTATGTATTTTTTATCAAGCTGTTTAAAGTAGTAGACCTCCTTTTAATTTTCAGTTGATTGTTATGTTATAGGAATTATCCTAATAGGCACCACGTGGGATCAAGGCCAGGCATCTGCTAAATTTAGGAGAGGTTTGTGCAGATGTAGGTAATTTGTTGATTCTGGTGCTAAATTTCCTGCTGCTCCATAAGGAAATAGGTCTTTGCTTCATAGGCCTGAGTGCATGAGGTATATAGAATGGAAGAAACATAATTTCCTATTCTTTGTGATCATGTGGTAGATCTGTGTGTGTTTTGTTGGATTTTTTGTTTGTTTTACTCTCCATTCGGTATAGTTAGGACAAAAATAAGGCCGTGTCTGTTTAAATAGAGTTTACAATCAAAGCTATAGAAACAGAGAATATTGTTCCCAAAAGTAACTTAAATGGGAGGAACATCTTAAACCTAGGTTCTTTAAAACCTGCAGTGTTGTTGCATTATTGGTTTGCTTCTGTTGGCACAAAGGCGACATGTCTGGGTGGAGATGGTTTCGTTAGAGACTAAAAAGAGTTCCATATTGATAGGGATATTAAATGCAAGCCCAAGCCCAAATAGCAGGCTTAGTAATAGTAAAACAGTTATTGGCTAGGTTTCTTTCCCAGCAGAGTCCTCTAGGGATCATTTTTAACCATACTTGCTATATTTAGTAGTGAACTGGAAGTTTACTTAAAATCATTGCTGCAGTAGTGTGCAGAGGTCATGAGGACTGAAGCACTAAATTGAGTACCGGCCAACAATAAGCATTTCACTACAGAAGTTGGAGGCTTTTCCTGGGAAACAGTGTCTTGGATTTATATTTTTGCAAGTGGCAGCTATTTACAACAGATCATCACTGTCCGTGGAAGACCTATAGCCAGGAGGGCTAGTATGACTTCGGAGCCCTTGTGTTTGCCACTGTTACAGTGGTGTTGGAAAGCTGTGTGCTGTTCTACTGCCAAATCAAGAAAGAAACACAAAATGTTGATAAGGTTCCATTAGTCCTTCATTATAGTTTTATACTGTAGTTGTATGTAATAGCTCATCAAAAAAAAAAAAAAGATAAAAAATTGGATCTAATGTGAAAATCTATGGCTACTTGAAAAAGTAAAGTAATAGCTTTCTGCTTCTTAATCTATTAGATAAAGCACTATAAAATCAAAGTTTAGAAACTGAAGCATAACAAAACTTTATTACTGGAAAGACATCTGGAGGAAATCCAGTTCACCACTGAAAACCACTATAGCACAAATCAGTATTTTGAAATAACCACTAACTAAACTTTTTCTTTTTTTTTTTTTGAAGTCTTATTTTTTATATTGTATTGAAGATCATTTAGATGATCCCACCAGTTCATTCCTTTCCCATTTCTGAAGGTTATTTCTCACATGTAACTGGGGAAAAAAAAACCTAGCACAAGTATGGCATTTACAGTTTACTTACTCATTTTTGTTCCTCTTTTCACAATATTTGTAACTGGGAAAAAAATCATGGTATTAAATGGAAGCAATCTTAAAAGGCATGATTGATGATATCATTAAACCTCTGATTATTTCATAAACACCTTCATAAATCAATTTTATTTGTGGTGTGGGATGAAAATGAAAAATACCCTAACAATGAGTTATCATTCAGGATGTATTTATTAGTTAGCCTAGGAGTTACATTTGCCCAGTGGCTACGTTTGAACGTTTAATAGAAATAATGTTGACCTATTCATTTCATAATGGAAAAGACAGTTAAAGGCAATCTGGAAAAATACCTTTAGAAAATTGGGATTCATAAGCTTGCTTGATGCACTGATAGTATAAAAGAGAAATAAGATTTATGTTTGAAGGCTATTTTCTGCCTGGTTACTGTGTGTCTTATTTTTCTTCTCTTCACAAGGAAAGGGTTGGCTAATTTTCTCTAGTTTTGTTCAGGCTTTTTAGTTGGGTTTACCATATAATAAGAATACTTGACATCAGTTTGTTTTTCTGTAAGAACATAAATGAGCTCTGATGTTCTCCAGTTTGGTTCTACCTTTTTTATAAAAAAGGAAAATGGGTAAATTTCTTAGTCAATTATAGTTCTAATGTATGAAACTGAATAATATCCTTTGTATTTCTTGAGATCTTACAAATAAATGAGAAAACTAGTATCTGGTGGTACTGAAATAGTTTATTGTTTCTTCATTATTAGGTATCTTTAGATCATAATTTCCCAGAATTTTATAAAGAAATTATCATACATTGTTTTCTTTTGGAGGTCACTGTTGCCAACCAGACTAAACTTGTTCTTTAGGAATAAGTACCTGTTATATCCATTGATTATCGAAGCCTAAATTTTATAGTGCTCTTCAGACTGGAGCTGTTTTCTACTTCATACTCTAGAAATATGTTTTCACATAAAATTTAAATGTCATGAAAATCATTGCAACTTCTCTTTGTGTTGTATTTCATTAGAGAGCCTAATTATGGTGACACTGACAGAAACATTTGAAATTTCTGTTTCTCAGTCTGTTTAATGTGTTTTGTAAATGACACTTCATTATTTCATTTTAATTAGACTGGTGTGGTATGTGAAGCCAAAGGATTTACATAGTTGGTTTTCTTCCTTTTTTTGCTTTGTTTTTACAATTAAGAGGGCATTTTTGTCAAGAAAAACTTATGATGACGTGAATTGTTGGTAAGACCTGTATGTTGTTGATATTGATTGTGGACGTTATTATATACTGCATCTCTAAAGTTGATGCTATTGATTTGGCTTTTATAGCAGTTAGTCCTGCTTCAAACTAAATTTTATGCTGGATTAATAGGCAATAGTTATTAGGCTATTCTTTTTGAAATTATCACCGATCCGGTCTTGCTAAGTGTGCTTCTGTCGTTAGGCTGACAGTGCGTATGTGCTACCCATAAAACTTTCCTCATATAAAATGCAGAGCAAATGAAATGCAAATAAATTTTTTGTTACCTCTTAGTAGAAACAATTAGCTGTATTTCGCAGAATGAGGCTTAGGAGAATTTTTCCTTTATGTTTTTAATGGCCAAATCCAGAAGGCATCTGAGAGCTGGCTTTATTTAGCATTTATCAAGATGGGCATAATGTTGAGTGTGCATTAAATTGTGCGTACTGGTTTAACGATCAGAAAAGCTCATCACACTCTAGCTCCATCCTTCCTGCCTGCTCTGCCAGGAAGCTATGAGATGTAGTACAGCTGGCTATTCTGGCTTTGAGCCATGCAGGGATTTGCCTACATATCAGGAATCCCCTCCTTTCCCGCAGAAAAAAAAAAACTCTCTCTTACACCATAAACTTTAACCACCTTTTTCTCCTATGTGAGAAATTTCTGTACTCATGCTGTGCTCATTTCCATATTCATGCTAAGCGCAGGGGGAATGTTTTATAGGAAAAGATAAAATGAATGCAGTTTGAATAGAAAAACAAATGAATTTTTTTCAGGTCATGGTCTTGCATGCCTGAAAGCTGTCTAAACCATGTGTTTCAACCATTTCGTTGCAATGCTAATATTGCTCCAATACAAATGATTGTCATCTTTACCACGTTTGAAAACTTTTGCACAGGTCATAAACATTTCCTCCCATGAAATCCCATTTCCCTTAAATTTGACAAGTGGTTACTTGTCTTTTATTGCAGTTCCAAATATCCTTGACTGAGCAAGTGAAGTATTGTAAAGTTGCAGTTGAAAAGGTCCAGATTCCAGAAAAACAAAACAAAACAACAAAAACTTACGGCAAAGAGAGGAAGAGAGTTTCAGTAAATCAGTTTAGTGACCCAGTTTATGATGGTAGCCACAAGTTGTTTGTGTGCCAGAGCTGAATAAGCATTGGCGTGCAATAGCAAATGCCACCAAAACTAGCAGGTCACGGATCTGGACTGTGATGCTTTACCAGAGAAGAGAATGGATTAAATGGTTAAATTTGAATCATGGAGGCAGATCATACTGCTGTGTGCAAACGTGCAATGAGGTTATTTTCTTTATCCTCTCATGTGACTCATTCTCTCTAAGCAGAAGCAGCATTGTATGTATTAAGGAATCAGCTTGAAATGATGTGGAAGAATACGAAGTAAGAGAGAGCAAAAGGAAGTAATTTTCATTTAAATTGAGGCAGTGCCTCATAAAAGAATTGTACTTTTTAAAATGTGTATCACTTAAACTGTTGTCAAAATTGAATGACTGGTGTGTTATTTGCATTACCTTAAATTTCTTTGGTAATAAAATGATTCATCATGCTACATACAGTGATTCCAATAAGAATGCAAAAAAACGTTTTTTTGCCAACATGAATAATTATACATTAGGGTCCATGATTTCTGTCGGTATGTGGCTGCTGAAGAAACTGATCAGTACCCAGAACAATGACAAAATACATCTCTTTATGTATTATTTGGTAGTATCCATTGCTCTAACGGTAGATTTCAGCCTTATAAACGTGTCCATTTATGAAGCACTGCAAAGAAGACTTCCCAGAAAACTTGCAAGTAGCCTGGCAGCCACTGTCTGGTGTTGCTCTGTCTGACCAGGACAGGGTGGGGGCTATAGCCCAGTGCCACCGCGCACTCTGTTGGCACTGAGCCTTCACTTCAGAGTCATTAAAAGCAGAGCCCTTTCTGCTCATAATTATTTAAGAATGCATGGCACCTTCTGAGGCAGGAAGACCAAGAGCAGTTACACTGTGTGGCAGATCTGGAAGAACTGTCCTCAGTGGACTGATGAAGTTCTGCGTTTCCTGGTGGAGCGATGCTTAGGCTGGTGCAAAGCATGGTCAGTGAGCTCAGGGAGGTTTTGAAATGAAAGGCTCTTTTAAGCCTTTAGCCAATGTAGATAAACACTGGAACTATCCTGCTAATCAAAGTACCTTCATTATGGACTCCCATTTAAGCTTCAGAGAAGAGACATCCTTGCTGAGTGTGACGTGCTTCTTCGAGTGGCACAGATTTTGTTGAGGACAATTCCTCAGAATTTCATGGCACTCCAAGCAACAGATAGGTTTAGATTGCGTGGTGGGTTTGTTGTTGTTGTTGTTGTTTTTTGATTTAGTTGTTTACATAGCATAAATGGAGAGAGGTAAAATACAGTACTAAGAGACTAGGATTTTTAAGGAAGTGCTACAGTGTAAATTATGCACTCAAGCAGAGAAGTAATGTCGTAAAGTGGACTCTCTTCATTAATTGTCTGAGGATCTTTGACACTGTGTACAGCGATCACAGAAGATCTGTTGATTTTATACAGATAGGGGGCCTTAGCATTCTTCATAAGCAAGCCATAAGACTATCCAATGCAGAGGTAAATTGTACATTTTAAATTACTGCTTGAGAAAATGCTTGACTTGTCATGTCTTCTGAAAACATATATGGCCTTCTTGTTTTTTTGTACAACACTGAGAATCAGTTTCACATCAAAAAGGATGGAAACATGAATGCTAAATAAAACAGCGTGCTAAGTTTAGTCAAAAGCAATGTTTTGGGAGGACCCAGTATGTTAATGAACATATGTGACTTGCAATATTCATCTTAAGATTTAATGTCCACTCAGAAATGCGCGAGACAAGAAAGTCATGTCACCAACAAATAGTGGTATATTAGTTTTTCATTTTAATCATTTTCCTTGCTATTTTTTAATTCTTTGATATATTGCTTTTAATAGGTACTGAAGCACAGAATCTTAAGCTTGGTTTTCTTTTTGAGACAAACTAATTTGCATTTGATACAGAAAAATGAATTGTGAGTTTTCATTAAGACTTTCTAGTGTCAATATTTCCATAGGAAGAGCAGTTCTCAAAGAAGCTCATTTCCTGTAGCTAGCATTTCATTTCAAATGCCTTCAAAAAGACAAATAAAATATTAAATTTAAATGTCTGTTTCACTTGCAAGAAACAAAACAAAGGCAATCTAGTCAGTAAAGCAAGTTACTATATTTTCTGACACACACTATTGCATGAAATGCCTGCTATTCGGTGAGTGTGTGTATTTAATTGCCATTAAATTATTTAATGTCTGCGTTTCTGCAGTGTAATTGAAGTAATATGAGAAATTTTCAAAGTGCTCGATCTATTAAGGAAAGAATAATTCTTTCATGGTATCTTGATGTCTAAATCTGAAGTTATAAGACTAATAATGCCAACATAGATGATGATAATGCTTTCTTTTAGTGTGTGTTGAACAATTCTGTACTGTGACCATGACTGGGGATGTTCTGATGTTGGACTAAGGTGGACTCTGAGCATCCTGGCAAAGAACTTTTTATGCAGAGAAGCCGTAAATTGTGTCTTGTCTTCCCCTTATTTCTTGCGAATATAACATAATCGATTGTACTTTTCTTAGACAAGTGCACTTGGATTGTTTACCGTTCCCCTCAATCTCTAGAAAAAATATGAATTTTAGATATTATTACTACATTATTGCAATTTAGTGTTAACAAGCTTTACAATTTATATAAAGTCTTTCAGGATTAAATGAGTTAAAAATATTTTGCAGATGTTCAAATGGCTGGTAACAATCTTAATGTCTGATACTTTAAGCGTAAGTCTAGGAAATGTAGATGATCTCTCGTTTGTGGACAGGAAATATAAGCAATTATAGTATTGCTTGTTATGTCCCCAACATGGAGATACAATTAGAGAACTTGCTAATTATTAAAAATTTGTGAGATGTATTTTGGAAACAGGGAGTTGAGATGGATGTTAGAATAGGGCAAACTCAGAACAGGGATTGATATTTGCATCATTTTTAGATGATTCACTGAAAGCATTGATCTGTAATTCACATTTTTTCATTTAAATTAACAATCTGCTCTTTCGGGTGTTCTCATTGGTTTTACACAATTGACTAGTGTCAATGAATGACCTGAACCTGAAGCTAGGCAACACATATGAAAGCCCATGATTGTGCATGCGTCTCAAAAGAAAAAAACTAGAATTAGCTAATAGATTTGTCATAACTCAGAAGCATTTTAGGTATATTTCAAAGAAGAAGCTGGTCATGAATCCTTTGGGAAGTTCATGAACATTTTTTGCTTGTATGTCTTTTTTGTGTTTGTGTGTGTCTTTGAGTATTTTTATTCATGAAATTTTGGTAGACAAATCATTGTAACGGGGTTAACACTGGGTACTGTCATTTGCTTCCTAATGACTGGATAACATATGTACCATGGAAGTACAAGATTAAGAATATTGTCAATGTGAATCCTTGGTTTTTGATGGAAGAGTAGGTGAAGAATTCCTGGATTCTCTTTTCAGCTCAGCATTCTTCTTCAAATTTGAAATATTTTAAACATTTTTTGTTTAGTCGGAGAGTTGCTTATTAAGTGGATGAAAAAACTTGAATTTTCAAAATAAGCAGTCTGTCTTCGTTGTTGCTTAATACAGCTTCCTTTTCTTTTGGCTTTTCCAGGTATGAATACCAGCAAGAGTGAGACAGTGAAAGAACATCCCTTACAACCCTCTAGAAGATCGCTGCCATGCTTAGCTCAGAGCCAAACTCATCCTCAGAGTCTGAGCAAGCATTCTTCATTTCTGCAGCCAAATCGTGTGCAGCCACAGCCTCGGCCTCAGCCCCTAAGTGCAGGGACATCTACAGCTACAGTGGATGTAGTGTCAGAACGAGGTAAGAGGCTGTCTCTCAGCAGCTTCTTCCAACACTGGGTGTGGAAGGGATCTTTGGGAACATTATTCATAGTCCTGTGATACCTTAGATCAGTTTTTTAGCATCTTCCATTAAATTACAGAGGCATCTGATAAGCTTTGATATGTTTGGGTATGTACAGTTTGTTGAAGAGACAGTGACAGAGTTGTATGCAACAGCTAGAAGAACCTTGGTGCTGAGTTCTTGAGTGTAATCCCTATAATGTTTGAAGTGAGGCTTAAAAAAATTTTGCTTATTTGTCTAAATTGCAAGTTATTTGTGCTCGCTGAAAATAAGACAAGGAACTGCTCACATATGCTGTGAAACAGCATGAAAGTTTCAGTAATCTGTCCTAGGAGAGAGAGGAAAAAAAAAAAATACCGGGCTTTCTGTACTAAAAGTCTTTAAGTATGAACATGTTGGAGCAGACTTCTTCATTCGCTGTCATGACCCAGGGAAGAGTGCTATGAAGAGAATGAGAAAAGGGAGAAAATACCTATGAATTTTAGCTTGTATTTGGCACAGGCTCTACTTTTATTTTATGATCGCTATTTTAATAGATAAGCATGCCTTAACAGAGAGACTAGTCTAGCTGGAGATTTCAGTCATTGTGTATGTACCCTATTGCCAGCTATTGCCAAACACTGTTGTCAAATCTTTGTGAACCTGTATAGATTGAATTGGCTGGTTTCTGCAGCTAAATTTTGGAAAGTCCTTCCTTAATGTCAATAGGCACTAAATGTTACTCTAGTAAGTTATTTTACCAAGTTAAACTTTTCTCTGGAAGAGTGAAAATGTTCAGTAAAGTGATTATGTTTTTTCTTCTGCCAGCGGAAAGTACTTATCAACACTTGAGCATATTTCTTATGTTTTGAGTCACTGACGGCTTTAAAAAACGTATCTTGCCTTCATACATGTGTACGATGATATGACTATTGCTTTTATTCCAGCTAAAGTGATGGAGACTTTGGAAAACAACTTGATCAAGCTGTCTAATACAGAATACAATGATCCATTTTTAGGTAAGTTTATGTCTGAACTCAAGTAATAACAAATTGCCGATGCTTCCATTACACTTGTGGTATTTCTATGTGGAAGAGCAATACTTATCCTGAACTGCCGGGTTGTTTTGAAATGGGAGAATAAATGTGACTAATGAAACGTGTGCTATCATAGATATTTTAAGGGAGACATTTCAGAAAGTTTCGTAATACTTTCTCAATTTTTAGACAAACAGTAAATAGCGATTAAAGAGACATGTATTTTTTCATACATTTAATGTAACCTGTTTCCATAACAGTCCTTCATAATACAATCACTTTGAAGCATACATTACAAATTCATTTGAAATTGTGGGGTTTTCTCCTATTATTATTATTCCTGTATATTACTTTGTTCAGGATTGCCATGGTTGCAGTTGTTATGTTGTTTTTGCTCTACATATTCACACACAAAGTATCTGGCAAAAAAAAAAAAAGGTTACACAGAAAAATAGCTGTAATTGGGGCATATTTGTACCTGCACTTATGCTATTCAGATGCTTAAAGCCAAAGAAAGTAGAAAAGCCTTAAAATAATGTCATCCTTGCAATGTCAGAGACTATATACACACAAAAGGAATAACTTGTAGGTTCCAAAACTATTTTTTAAATTCCCTGTCTATATATCCCCCATTAGAAGTACATAAAGATTTTGCTGTACCTTGCATAACTACTGTGAAAGCTCTTTTTGTTCAGAGTCAGTGTAGCATCCAACTAAAAATGATATCTTCATGCTGAAGGAAAGAGATTTGCTTTTAGAAAGCTATTTCTGCTTAGCTCTCACTTGTTTTTGTATTGATTTTTCTTGCTTCCTAAAATATATGACAGAGAAAAAACTCTTCAAAGTCTCCTAAAGCAGTGACTACTGGAAATGTGAGTGAACCTGATAGTTCCTCCAAAACAAAGTAAAAATGTTTCAAAATTGTGACAGAGTCCAAAAACTTGGCATGAAGATTGTGTTAGAAAACCACACGTCTCAGTTAGGTTCCTGTTGAAGTTAGTGCTGTCCCTCAGTGTAATTGGTTTCATTGGGTAGGCAAGTATGGGTATGAGAAGTTTACACTGTTACTCTTAGTTTCTTTTTTTTTTTTAATCCTGTTCTTTTATTTTATTTCAACTAATTGCTCACATATACACATACTGATATTATTGCATATTTATGTGTGGTAGAGGAAATTTTTTTTAGTAAGTGATGCACTATTTTTCGTTCATATTCACATAGTTTTCACCTGAAAATAAACGTGGAGACCTCAGAGATTGAGGAAAAGATAGATCGAGTCCCATCAGCTCAAAATTGTATTAAACTTTTCTGTGGATGTTCTTTTCTGACTATAGCTATGCTATTTGAAGAGACAGAAGAAAATACTTAAATGGTAGCCTTTTTCTAAAATGGTTTGTTAATTTGCGTGTGTAAATCGAGACACTCCCCAATTATATCACTGAAATCAGTGGAACTATTATATATTTAGAGAAGTGTGATTGGTTGGGATCTTCACCTACAGGCACAAGACAGTATTTATAAATAAATCCCAGAAAGGAGTAGTAGGGATTGTATTAGATAAAATCAGCATTAAGCTCACCAAGAGAAATCAGAGACAGTTAAAAAAAAAAAAAAAAAACCTTTCTATAAACCTTCAAAATTCATTTTTTTTCCTTTTGAGGATCTTGTTTATGTGGGTAAGAAATTGTCTCCAAGTCTAAGCCATTCTGTGATTCTAAACCAAAGAGAAAATAGATTTTTTTTTCCTGAATCTGAACAGTCAAGGGAGTATTGCTGCTTGAGCTTTGATCACCAAGGAAGTGAGAATGATGCAGTGCTGCTCCAAGCTTTGGTGGCATTCTGGCACTTGGATGGAGTTTGCAAAACAGTCTGATTAATGGGTATCATCTTTTTAAGAAACCTTTTCAAACTGCTCTCCTGAGAACATGAAAGAATGCTGAATTAAGTGAATCTGGTGAATTTTTAATTAGACAGTATCGCGGAAGTGTACACAAAGTAGACCAAATGGCTTTCTTCTCTTTCAGAATTGTAACCGACTGGGTCTTCTACCTCTTTGTGAGAAAGGGGCTAATAGGCATCAGATAAACTATTTGAATTCAATGGAAAGCTTCTCCTTTAATTAATTGAAATTGTAGCTAAGGCCATAAATGTATTGGATTTATTTAGTCAGTAATGCTGATGAATTTGTAAAGTAGGCAAATCATGTATTACACCTTTGTTACAGATAACACAGGCAAACAGAACCGAGGACATAATGGTTTTATATGTTGTTTTTTTTTTTCCTCTGTCAGTTTTAGGTGGTAAGTAGTGTTTTTAATTTGAGGAATCAGGGAATTCAAGGAAAGAAATAGGCATTGAGCTTCTGTAATGTATAATGTGATCTGTGGGGTTTCAGATGTGCCATAATGCTCCGTGCTTAGCCAAAGCTTGGTGGAAATTCACATCCAGCAAAGGTTAACATCAGGGCTTTCAGATCTTACACAAGGTGGAAAACACCCGATGCTTGGTTCTGGACCTTTAATAAACAGGATCCATTGTATTTCTCAAAGGGTGATTGTAGAAATTTTCTGTTTTCTCCAGAGCAAAATCATGCTGTTGCTTCGACTTCCTTGAAAATGTTCCTTCTCTTCCTAGGTTTTTGAATTATTGAAGAGTATTAGGTTCTTTTTGTCAATTGTCTGACCTTGTCGCTTATTTTAGCTTGAGTTTTCAATAGACAAATCTAAAATCTGAGCTTGTTGTTCACCAAGGACATTAATCACTCAAGCTTCAGGGCAGCTTCTTGTATGACTTCTACTTTTCTAATGAGTTAAATATTCCTGATTTTTGATTGTTGAGAAAATGGCTTTTTACCTAAGACCTTCCCTAAGAGACAAATATGCCTGCTAACCAATATAGTATGGCTCCAATTCTGGATGAGTACGTGGAAAAACCAGTTACAGCAAATTTATTCTCAACAGAAATAAATTTATGTCAACTCATTTAGCTACAAGTAGCTAGTCAAATCCAGTAACCACGCATCTGGGGGAATTTTCTGAATAAGTTTCTCGATGAGAAAATCCCAGTTCGTCAAGACTTCTTTGAAAATATCTGTGGAAGAAGATTTCTGACAGTGGGGGAGACGTGCAGAGTAACCAGTACCCTGACAGGCAAGCAGTTTGTCAGGGAGTGGAAGGCTGAGAGTTGAGTTACAGATTTCTGCAAGAGTGGTACGCACAGCAACTTGGTGACATCGTTACAGTCTGTAATACCTGGAATTTTTCTTGAAAGATGCCTGAAGTTTTTGTTCTAGTATCAAACTGGAAAACTTCAGAGCAACTGTTGTAGAGACAGTAGAAGTATTTACTGTCTAGCTAAAATCTTTGATGCCAGCCATGGGGGAGATGCTTATGTGGGATGACAAAAACACTCAGGCTGTCTCAGTGTGGTATTTCAGGTAAGAAGAACAGTATGTCTGTGATAGAGCACTTACCTGCGGTGCATTCTCATATTAACAATATGGCCATACGTTTTGTGATGAAAGCTACAGGCTCTGTATGACTTTGTGTCATGTTGCACAAATTAAATTTCAGGAGACAATGCATGTTATGTTGATGCGATAGTCACAAATACCTAAAATGCGTAGTTATAGCAACATGAGAAAACCCTTTCCCATGCTATTTTAGAATTGAGTGTCAGGATCTTATAAGTAAATAGAAGAAAATTTGAAAATATATGTGTTGTATATGTAGATGCATGGAAATCTGGGTTACACAAGAACATGGACATTAATATTACTGAACTTATTACCATGACAAAATATTATTACGATGTTATCCATTTTTTAATAGATTTGAAAGTCATACCAATGAAACTCAAGCAGGTGTCATTCACCCTCTCAAAGGGAATTCAGCATTTTGCTTTCTTTCTAAGTCTTCTGTCTGTGGATATTTGCTTGAAAATACTGGTGTATATTTATGTCCTTTTCTGATTTTGTTGTGCTTTGTTTTTCTTCTGAAAGATGTGCTCAGCAATTAGTTCAGTAGTGCCAGCTGGATTTAAATGACATAGAAGGTTTGATTTCAGTTACTAAATTTGCCTTTACTGCAGCTACCAATAATAGTGACTCTAGTTAGAGTTAGAAAAAGTAATTAAGTGGGAAATATTTAGTAGGAGCCACCACATACAGAAAGTGAAATGCCAAAAAGGAGATGAGCTCATTCCTGTAATGCGTAGTATGGATTAAAAAGATAAAAAATAAAATAAAAAAAAAAAAAGAACTATGTCAGGTGCAAAGGCTCACAGAAACAGGAAATAATCTTCCACTGAGTAGTGTGTTCTTTTCTCGAGTCATCCTCTGTGTTCAGCAGTAGGAGCAGAAGCGCAGTGGCAGTATTTGGACAGATAGGTGGCATGTTTTTCTACCTGCTAGGTTCATTTACATTGTTAAAACTACTGTCATTAGTGTTGCCAGGTTTGAATTCTTTTATGTCCACTTCCAAACCTTGTAAAACAGATTTACAAAGGGTTTTCTTATTGCAATACAGATTAAGGCCTTTTAAATTCCTGTTTATTGCATAAGTAGCTAAGGCATGAAGATTTTGAGAAGTTAGACCATATTGAAAGTGCAGTTAAACTAGGAGGAAAAACTTGTGAATCTGATGCTCAGTCTGCTTGTTAACTTGAAAATCCAATTTGCTCGTTCTAACAGAAATATCTGCATATAAGTAGCTTTCTAAACTGTGTTAAAGTAGGCAGAACTATGACATGCTGAAATGTCTCATTTCAATTAAGATGTCAAAAACGAGTAATGGATAATACAATCAATAGAAATTGGCATTCAGGGTTTAGCTATAATGAGCATCTAATTTTAATTTATTTGGCAGTTTTTATCAGCTGCCTCATTAGCAATTAAAACAAAACTTTGTAATTCATTTATTCTTTTTCATATTATTTTTTCTGAATTAGGTCAATTATGAGTGCTTTATGCATGGTAATGCAGAGATTGAGAAGAATATGATTCAAGAATATGACTCGGGCTCAATTTCTGCTTCAACAGAAAAGGGATGTTTCCACTGTGATGCTTAGAATACATTTTTCAAAAGCTTGTTTGATCTTCAGCTAACGTTCACCATGGGTTAAGTGTGGTGACATCTATTCTGACTGTGTGGTGAGATGGCTGAAAATCTGCCTTAGGATACTTTGTAATGTACACAGTGTCTGAGGGCATTGTCCAGCTGCCACACTAGAGCTGGTTCACACCTGGAGAGCTGGCAGCATGAGTAATGCAGCTAAGCGATCCATTAGGAGCGTAGTGCTTACTGGAAGTAGGTAAGGATTAGTCTTCTGAAAGTAAAATATTGAGGTTTAAAATATCTAAGTACTTTGGGTGTTTAATCTGCCTGTACCAATTCTGTATATCATCTTAACTCCTCCAGATAGCTAAAAACCTGCCTGGCTCCCTTTTTAAAAATTAGATATATTCTGTGTAATGGTTACAATTCTTGTGAGAAATTGTACACTAAGAAAAGCCTGCAGTCATCAACTATGCTAGCATTTGGTATATAAGTATGCATATGCAGGTAGCTGAAAAACCTTTAATGGTATGTTTACAATATAGCATTCCAGGTACCTACCAGAATAAACTAAGATGGCCTAAATTCATCACAACCTCATTTATCTGAGTGTCTAGTGATATCCTCCTGCAGGTTATTTGTTGTTTCTGGGACTAAAATTGGGGCAAAAGGGGATTAACTTCTTGACCAATAATCTAATTCTTTCTAAAGCTTACAAGGTCCAATAATAATCATTTTATCAGAATTTGTGAAACAAAACTATCAAGGAATAATTTTTATATGACTTTCCCTTTCAGTAATTGTGTCAGGTTTCAGTTGAAAAAGATCTTCTATCCTACACCAGTTATCTAAAATATTAATGGATGGTATGTTGCAGGGAAATTGGGACAAATACTTTTTATGTTTTAATTATCATAAAATTAAAATGCACTCTTGGCCCTTCAGAATTATGTGATAGAAAGAAAGGTAGCTAAGGACTGAAGAAGACAAAAGGTGAAAATGCAAACTGTGGACCTGGAAATTAATTTCTAAGTGCTTCTGTGCTGTTGGGTAAAAGACTCCTAGAAATGAAAATCTCTCCATCATTTTTTTTTTCTTATAAGTGCCCTTAGGGTAAGTCTCACTATCATGCATCAATCTTAATAAAACTGTATGTCAGAAATGGTAGATATCTGTTGTGATGAATAAAGACTGAAGTTATTCATCTTGCTCCTGTGTTCAAGGTAAAAAAACAGACTAGCAAGTAGGTTTTCAAACCGCTTTGAGTAAGAGATGTTATCCGCTTGATTAATGCTTAATTTTTTTAAAAGAAAATCATTTTGTACCTAAATCTGGATCCAGGTTGATGGTACAGATGGACGTAAATGTTCAGATGTGCTAACGATTGTGTCAGTGCTATAAATACATACCCAATTAAAGAGATGTCCTTGATTTACTGAATTGAATAGAGAAATTCCCATTGACTTCATTGAAAATTGAAATATCATTGGTTTTTGCCTCTAGAATTAGGATCTGTCACCCTTTTCTCTGATTAAATATTCTCGTCTTTATTTAAAATTTAATCTTTTGCTTTTTCCCAGGGTAAAACCACCACAACAGCAAAGCACATGTAGGACAGGAGTTGTTACCAGCAGAAAAGAGAACAAATTTGGGGGGAGGCAGGCAGTTGCCTGAGGTCTGTTAAGGAGCAATGTGAACTCAGTTTTCCTTTTTTGCTCCTCTGGTGACTTCTTGCCTACTCTCTGCCCCTCCCCAAATCAGGCAGGCTAGTTGGTGGTTGGCACTAGAGTCCATCCAAGAACCACAAGAGCGGTGTAAGCTGGCAGTTGTTCTTGGCAGTAACAACCAATAACAACCAATTTAGTTGTTGTAGGCCAGGGAAGGCATGATGGGAAATAAAGAAATGAAATGAAGTAAACAGTGGATTTCCCACAGTGTAGAGTGAAGAGCTTGAAGCTCACGAGCTTTTCTCGTGATGTTTTGTGGAGCTGCAGCCAAATCAAGTCTCTGTGTTTGAATTTAAAGATGGGTGCTTATAATGCAAGAGAAAGAGAGAAACAGTCCATTTCACTGCCTTTGGGCTATGTTGCATTAAAAACATCCTTCATCCCTGAGCAGTACAGCTCCAGCCACAACATCCAGAAATGTTATCTTGTTTTGGCTTGTGATGATCCCAAATGACAGTTAAAATGCAAAAATAAATACATAATAGAGATTGTAGAGGAAAGGATAGCAGAAAATAGTGTTACTTTATAGACTAAAATAATCCAAAAATGTCATGGAAGTTTTAAAACTGCAGTTATTTAGGAAAGGTTGCAGAAGCTAAATGACTGTGTTTGTATAAAATGCAGCATGCATTGGTGATGCTAGTAAGAACTGAATTTAAAGTAACTTAGATCATATAATTTTATCTTTAAGAGCATGTCAATTGCCCAAGAGAGACTTTATCTTTTAACAGAAGTGGTGGTTACCTTATTATAGAAGAAGCACCTGGTCATAGAATTCCACTAATAGCATTGACTGCTTTTTTAAAGTTTCATCTCATGATCTCCCAAGATCCTTTTCTAAAATGAACGAATTTCATTTTGTATTCTTCACAAATTTTGGAACTGTTCAAAAGAAATTTATAAGAAGTTCAACTTAAGAAACAAAACATGCCTTCCAAAACCATACACGTTTCAATTATTCTATCTAGCCTGTTCTGGTATATAGATGCCATGCAATCCATTTACATTTTTCTCTGGAATTTTATTATTTATATTAAATATTTTGTCTTAAAGTATGCTGCAGAAGAGACAAACAGGACAGCAAGTTTATTCAAAGCATCTGCAAAGCATGCTTCCTGACATTAATGCATATTAATGTTAAGAAAAATGTGCACGCTTGGATATACTTTTTAAATATGGATTGTATGCTATGTCTGACATTTTTTCACACAGGTGTAATATATACTCTAGTGCAATAATTAAATGTGTGTTAATCTTAATTCCTTCCATTTTTACTATATTGATACCATTACCTTGTGGAATAGTGTTTTCAGTGCATAAAATAAGTCATCAATTGTTAAAATGTACAGTGCTAGATTTTGTTAAGTTTTATAATCTTTTTAATTCTAAATTTGTGGTTTTTTTCATTGCTAAAATCTTTTCAGTCTACATTTCAGACAACGTAGCAGGTTCCTCTAGATGGAAGGTAATCTTTTTTACAGAAAATGGATGGTACATTTTAAAAGTCATGGCGTTGAAAATTTAAAAAACGTTTAGTAACTAAAGTATATTGAGCAATAAAACTCGTTTCATAACTTAAGATTATTTAAATAAAACAATATACTTTTGCAAAGTTTTTTTTGTTTTAGATGTACTCGAAATCTCTAATCCTATATAACTTTCCCTGTATAAGTGGACTTTTTAATGTAAGTCTTTCTTTCAACTCAAATGGCTTATCTAGGTGTAAGAGGTTAGGTTTCATAGGACTTTTTCCTTTTTTTCATTTTACACATCTGGGAGTGAGTCAGATCAGCACATTTGCTTAAGTATCCTATTTCCTACCTTGTACTACTTAAAGCATTTTGCAGTCTTTTTACTGCGTTCCCTTTTGTTGTCTGGAGAGTAACCTGTATATTAGGTTAAAACTTTCTTTAGATTAAATAAAGGCTAAGTTTGGTGCTCTCACAATCAAAACAGGCTATTTCATATATTAAAAAGTCCCTTCACAGATTTACTGAGGTTAATATCAACATCGGAAATCACTGAGGGCTCATTTTGTGCAATTATAATGTAAGTAGCTAAACTGCAGGGAAAAAAAAACAGCTTTCTGTAAATGTTCCAGTTTAATATTCCTTCTCAGAAATGTTTAGGCTACATGAGATAATCGTGATTGTTTTTTTCTGTAATATTTACTGTGGAGAATTTAAGGGACAACTTAATGAAAAATACTTTGTTGTTGTAGATGAGCTATTCTGAATATAAAATTCAGGAAATTCAAGATTGTGGTTCCCACAGCAACCATGGCTTGTTTCTTGGCTTCTATTTAGGGTTTAGAATTACTGGGATAAATGCTGTTCCCAGTTCCCTTGACTTTTCCCATGTTGATACGAAAGCTGAGATGAGAACTTGGCTCAGGATTTATGGGTAACTTTTTGGTCTGAATAGTTTCTATTTGCAATTTGTCCAAGATATAATTGCGTGGGAATAATTATTCCATCTTTTTATCTTTAAAATATTTTTTTTCAAAGCTAACCATTTTCCAGCATTCAGTAGATGTTATATGATCCAACATTGTACAGGCATTATCCCTCATTTTACTCCTCTGAGTGTGTATGGTAAGCCTTGTCATGATCTTTTAGATGGAGAATGTGAAAGGAAATTCAATGACTGAAGAACAATTCTCCTTCCAATGGAGGATATAGGGTGACTCAGAGACTTAACTACAGTCTTGCCTGCGGTCATGATGCAGAAGGAAATCTAACTTCTAATAGTGGATCCTAATAAGCTTTGATGAAGGACCTCAGTCATGTGCAGCTATGCTGGAGTATGCAAATATTTTTATAAACGCTTTTGTTGAGTGATTAAAAGGAAATCCACTGAAGAAGAGTACTTTTTTCATGGTGTCAACTATCTTCTACTACCTTTGGGTACACCTCTTAAGTTTTCACCGCAATACCTTAATATGCAAATTTTCAAATACTATATGTAATGATGAGCAGCATGTGTATAGCAGAAGCATTTTCATTGCTTCTGTAATTAAAAAAACATGCAATAACGTTACCCTATATCCAGGATGCACCTGCCAATTTAATTACACATTTTGAGTCTTGACAGTTATGAGTCAAGCACAAAAGAGCTGAATATTTGCATTGTGTTTTTTTGGTTGGTTGGTTGGTTGTTTTTTGTTTGGTTGGTTTTAACTACTGTGAAGGATGTTGTGGGATTTTCTGATTTAAATGGTAGTAGAGGAGAATTGTCAGTAGGATTTCTACTGAAAAGGAAGTCAATTCTAGTTTAAGACAACCAGTTCAAATGAAAAGCTTTTGCAGGAAAGGATAGAATACAAGTTATTGAAAACTTAACACTTAAGAGGAGTATTCCACTGCAGATATAACTTTACTGTCAGTTTCTTTCCACGATAACCTAAAATGAGCCTACTGTTTTCTTCTGTTTTTCCTTCAGATGTAGGAAAGGACAAAGACACATACACAGATGATTCAGAGCATGGGAATTACGATGTTCGTACAGATCAGTCATTGCTTATTCAAAACAAGCTTGCCAGACAGAAAACAGAACCTCGGACTAAATCATCTTTAAAGGTAATGGACAGAAAACTTTATTAAATTGTATCAATTGCCATAATAGCTTAGATATTTTTTAAAATATGATTTTTAATGGGCTGGTTAAGCTAATGTTTAAATAAATAGATATCTCACAGAAACAAATGTAGGAGGCTCCTGTATGACAATTTGACCTACAGAAGCAGTGAATAGAATTCTCTGTAGCAAAAGTGACCAAAATTTTGTAGGATCGAAGGTTCTAATGATTTGCATTGACTCATTTAAATTACGGTAGTCTTCTTTTTAAAAAATATATAATTTAGAGCATTTATGACATAGGACTCCCAGAATGGAGTGAAAAAAAATTATGTCAGCTGGGAGGCCTCAAGAAATTAGGAGAGTTTAGAAAAATTATTATGTGTTGCAGATGATCAGTCAAAAGTGATCTGAAGTGTGTAGGGTTTTCATTCTAAGCAAAATCCACATGGTAGGTAGAAACATTAAATGAAAGACAAAATTCACTTGCTTATAGGAAAGTGTAGGAACTTCAACTAAATAAGTGAAAAAAACATCTCTCCAGATAAAACTGACAAGTTATCTCACCCAGTAATTAGCTAATCATAGTATTCATCACAAGGCATTTTCTACAACACTTCATCCTTTCTAATGCCAAAGAATTATGATTGATTTTCAGTTCAAAATAGATTTTGTTTATTTTTTTCTTGTTGGGGACTGGGAGACCCTTAATTTTCTTTTCTATCAAGCATAATTTCTTGTAAACATAAGACAAATGACCTATTCTCAAGAAATTCTGAATTATTTCTTTCTTCAAGCACTAGTGATTTCAATCTTCAAGTAGCGGAATCTGCAGTACAGTTTTTACCAGCAATTCTATGGTTTTTGGTATATAAAAAAAAATCGGTGCTACTGTGCTATGGATCTAGAACCGCCTCAGTTACTTAAAGAGTCTGTTGTTCATCGACTGTACCCATCAGCAGGATGTTCATTACGCAGTTCTGGCACCCATTATGCTTGTGGTACTTCGTGATTATATCATTGAATGCATGCTTCATGAAGAGTCTTTTATTCATTGTAAGGCTTATTCTCTCAATCACGCTGTATTATCATTACTACAGGATTCTCTAAGACAGATTGATGTGATCTCTGAGACCACATTTTATGGGATGCTTTGGAAAAAAGTTGTTCTTTTGTTGTTTTGTTGTCATTATTGTTTTAATTATAATAGCTACCTAATCACTTAGATTGGTTTGCAGATAATGGTATTTACAGTTTGGAAACTTAGAACCTGAAAATGAAATTTAGTAAAGGCAGAGAAGGTTTATATTTTAATCTGAACCACAGCAATGAGAACTTGTTGTGTTGACAGATTTTTCTTTGTTTTTGCAAGGCTAGATGAGTTAAGACAGAAAAAGCTTTTCTTTCATTTTATTTTTTAACAAAATTTCATTTGATTTTGTAATTACTTAAATTAATTACTGTAATTACTTAAATATCTTAAATGTGAGCTAAAAGAAAAAAAATGAAGAATTTACAGGATTTAAAGTATGTTATTGACATATATTTTGCATAACAGGTAAGGCAGATTAAAAAAAAAAAAGGCTTAGTTGGCAGATAATGTCTGTCTAGTAACAGACTTTTCAACTAACTCTTCATTCTGCTCACACAAGATAACTCTTCTATTTTCACGTAAAATCTAAAACAACCACTACCTGTGTTTCCCCCAAGCAATGCATTTAGGACTGATACAAAGTTTATAGCCAACCAGTAAGTTAACTTTCTTTCAAAGTTCAAAGGGTACCCTTGTATACATATGAAGTTTAAACAAAAGTACAGTTTTTCTGTGTCAGTATTTGTACTTCCTTACCCTAAATCTAAATCTTCTGAAGCCACACCTGGCTTTTAACCTTGACAGCAACTTTTATCACAGCAATTACTTAGGAAGCTTCCTTTGGCTTTTCTATTGTTTTTGTAAATGAGGCATCCAAGCAAGATTCTCCTTTTTACTGTTTGCCTGCCTCCACAGGAGAAAAGCAAGGGAGATTTTTATTAGTCATGTAGTAGAAGAGAAGGTTATTAGTCTTCCTTTGAAATATTGTGCAAGTCCTTCTGGCAGTTAGTGGAAAATATTGAAGGGAAACTTTCTCTAAACCAATATAAGACTAGCAAAAGGAGTCTTCTGATTCCTTTTGAGATGGTTGAAAGTTACAGTGGAAAGCAGAGTGGAGAGCTTTACAGCTGGTAAGTACTCATATATTTGGAGAATTAACTGATTTATCACTATATTAAAAAAAAAAAATCTTAGTCTGATCAGAAAATGAAGATCAGAAATACTGCCTTGACAAAGTGTACAAGGATAAAAGCTCGTTATTCTTCTCTGCTTATTTATGATTCTAATTTAGGATTGCTTTGGAAGGTGTTTTTTTTTTTTTTTTATAACGCCTGAGAGTTTCAGGGACGGTGTCCTGCTGGCACAATGAAAGACAATACACTTCTTTTTTTTTTTTTTTTAATTGTCTGGTGTTTCAGATTGCATATATGATGTGCACTCTCCATAAATCTAACTTGCATCACTGCAGTTTTAAATCTTTAGAAACATCAGATAATTTAGATATAGCACCTGGATGCCAACATTCATCTTGATAGTCATCTACTTTACTCATTTCCTTTGTTATGATGTGTAACTCATAATCCCCTTTAGTGTGATAGGGTGAGATCAGTACAAAATCCACAAATTTTGTATTGACAAACTGGAAATTGTTCAGAACCATTAAAAAGTTATCTTCATTAGCTATCTCTGCTGTTTTCTCAGCACCAACTGCTACTGAGATTGTGTAGGAAGTATGACTTCATGTATGTGATTCCGTCATGGGATCTCACGCAGATGGGTAATGCCAGCAGGTGGCGGCTGAGCAGAATATGGCATAAGTAGTATCTGCTATTGTGATGAAATGTAGGGAGCAAGCAGGTCCCTAATGGTAAAGTTGATATTTGAAATGTTCTAGCTTCATGAAGAAAGGAAAGTGAACTACACACATTTTATCACTTAAATGGGAAGCAACATATGCCTAATGAAGTAATGAGGTCAGTAACAGTGAATTCTTTCTGTACCAATGACTTTAACATGTACAGTGGCGAGAGGAATATGTGAGATATTTTCCAATATTTATCACTATCGGTTCAGGAACTGCAAAGAATGTACCTGTATAGTACCCTAGTTTACTGCTTTTTGTAGTATCCACTGATACCTGCTATAATACTGCATGTCCAAACCAGCTTTGTATTGGAGAGGATCTGACACAAGTTCTCTTTTAGTCTCTGGAAATGTTATGTGACTTCTAATAAACTTTAAATAAGACCTTAAATAAACAATTGCCTAAAACATGGAGAATTGTTTCCATTTAGCTGAACATAATGCTGAAAATTCAATATAATTTGAGCAAAACTCAGTGTGTTCCACGTAGATTATTACAGTTATTATTAAAAGTTAAAACTACCAGTAAAAACCTGAAATATATTTTTTATGCTTTTTATTGGATTCTTTTGGACTCTGAACATATCCATTACATTTTTATGCAAAACAAATATTTACTTTTCAAAATTTTATGTCGGTGGTTTTGAAAATTTGAGTAAATCAAATTTAATATCTATAGAATAAGTATATTTTTAACCTTATTTTTTCTTTTCCACTCTTTTGCAATAGTTATCTTCTGTTTTCATTTTCTTCATGTTTAAGTGCATGTGATTGAGTTGCACAGTTTCTTAAACTTGATTTGTGCTATATGTTCTAATCCTGTCAATTTATCACTAAATTCATCTACATAATTTCACTCATAACCTTGCTGTTGTGTTCAGTGGAGGCCAGGCATGCATGCTCAAAGAGAAGAGTTGTTTTAGTGTATAAATAAGAACAAGATGTTGTCAGCTGACAACGATGTACTGGAAAGGAGAATAGCAAAGGGAGTCTAATAGATAAGTAGTCTGCTAATGCGTTCTAATAACAGAAAAGTAAATAAAGTTTAAAAGGAATGATAACAGATAAAATCATTATCCCAGAATAGAATGACATGGTCAAGTGCAACACAAGTTAACTTCATGTTTATGCTTCCAGTGCATGGTTCTCTTCTGCTGTGAGGTGTGATTTAAAAAATAAAAAATAAAAAATCAGGAAATGAAGGGAAAGTAGTGAGAAATTTAATCACAGTGAAAGATGAAAGTTTTTTTTTTCTTTTTAAAAAAAAAAAAAAAAAAAAAGAAAATGTTCAGTGGTCATGTCAGTTCCTCTTTAGGTCTTCCTATTAGACCTAAAGAGCAAATAGAGGCGATTGAATATTTAAAATGAAAAGCCTCCTCCTGTCCAAGCATCCTTCATTGCCACTTCCCCCTATAGTAATAATGAGCAGATTTTCAATATTTTGCAGTAGATCCCATAAACCTGAAACTAAAATATATGTATTTTTCATATTATATACACATGTATTTTTCATACGTACATCCTAAGTCTAAATAAAGCAAAAAGGAAAAAACAAGTGAAAAAAATAAGGTAACGACTAGTCGTATAGTTTATTCCTAAACGTTAAACTACAGTTTTATTGGGGAGATATTTCTTCCTCTCAGTTCAGAGAACAGCCTGAGTTCTGCACAGTACAATGTGGTATATGCAGAAATACATTAGCATGGGTAATTACGGCAGCATGTCACATTAACCAAGCTATGCTGTCTCTGATGCCCAAGATAGTCTGGATAACTTTGCAAATACAAATAGGTCCACAGTTTTCTGTTCTGGTTTATTGTGGTGATTCAAAAAAGCATGGCTGGGGGGAGAGCAATATACACTTAAGATCAATCATTCTATATTTTTGGAATTAGGAATAGGATAAACATAAAAATCTACTTTAGTTTATCCATTCCCAAACTCTTTAAGCACAAGATGATTACTAACTTAGCCATATCCTTAGAAAATTTCTCAAAAAGCACATCTTGGATTACTCTTAAGTAGAACATGATTTTAAAAATGTTAAAAATGAGTCTAGTACTATTTTATTTAAGTGCACTGCTATAGCCTAAAATCTTTTAAAATGTTTTCACTGCTAGTTCCATGTAACTTAAGAAGTCTGTTATCTTGTTGGAGTTACAGGTTTGATTTTAAACATCCCGAAATAAAGTAAGCTTTAATTTGGAATCTCACTTTCGTTATGGAAATCAGCCTGTTGTAATTAGCTTTAGTAACATATTTGTTTCCAGAAAATACTTAAAGCTAAGAGTTGAGTCATAAAATCTGAATGTAGACACAAACCGTTGAAATGATGATATCCTTAGGCATGAAAATTACTTAAGATGTTAATGCTAAGTTCATGGTAACAGTATTAGGGAGAATTAGTAATGAAAATAAGAGAGGTGTTTTTCATGAACCAGCCAATAATCTCTTTATGTAATAACATTTAATGAACAGGAGTAAATTGTATTGATAGAAAAAATTCTTGTATTTCTGGTAGAATAACCATTCTGCTTACAGTTAGAATGGGAAAGCTGTTCATTTAGATCTTGCAATTTTAGGTGGTTATATCACCTAAGAAGTTCACATAGCACATTTCTGCCCTAGTTCCTCAAATTGTTTCCATGGCTACATCAATCTCATACATGATTTAATAGTCCTGAACTCATCCATTATTATTTCTGAAGCATCTCTTAAAAATCAAGAGATGAAGAGATACAGAAAACTGTTTTTCTTTGCCTCACCTTTGACTACTAGTGTGTTTTAATTGTAAGCTTCTTTCTTCTTCTCTCACTCGTCCATTGCAAGCAGATTTTCTCTGCAAGCACACAAAGTGCTTTTATATGCTGTAGAGTGTTCTGCACAGCCCTATTTAGGCTGTGAGACTCCATGCCAATAAGCTTTATGGTGATGTTTATAATAGAGTTTAGTGTGTCATCAGTAGGTCAGTGAACATATTGTTGCTTCCATGAGGAAGCAAAAACATTTCAAGGTCTATTTAGGTTTGTCTCAGGGTTCTTCAAATGTTTTTTGGTTCTACAGCTACTGTCAAAGTCGTGCTATTATGGAGTGGTGATGCTGGGGCAGAGTAAAATGTATGTGCTCTTTATTATATGTGGAAGGCATTGATATAGTACTCACAAAATCTTGAAATAGATTATTCTCAATTAAGTTTCTACAGTGATGTCTTTTATTTGAAGATAAAATTGAAAGGTCTATTAAAAATGAGAACAACTATTCACTTGTAAACTAATTTGCTTATATCTAATGAATACTTACACATTTGCTTATACGCTGGAGGCTAGTAATTTGTATTCACAGAGTAACTGCTACCATTTTGGATAGCACAGAGTATTTTATCCAAGATTTCATATATTATTTGGATATTTTCTGTTTGTGTTTTTTTTTGTTGTTGTTGTTAATTGATTGATTGATTGTTTTTTATGATAAAATAGGATGTTAGATAGGTAAATTGTACCTCAAGTGAACTTCTCAAACCTGGACACTTGAAATTTAACCTTAAACTTGGTATAGATGCTAGGCAAAGGTACAAATACTGTGCTACAGAATTCAAGAGAGGAATACTTTTAACCTTTAAACTAAAGCACGAAAATTAGTTTACCTGAATTATATTCTATTCCTACTGTGATTCCACCAATTGTCTGTGAATGATACTGGACAAATTATTTACTTTCTCTTTAGCCTTTTTGACTTGGATGGAAATATTGTCAATTGCTTTCCACGGCCCTCTTGTGTGTGGGAGTTCTGTTTCTGCTCCTTCAACTGATACTATGCATTATCTAGACATGGTTGAAGTGACCTTGACAGCTAACAGACTATCTGCAGGGAAGTGTTAATATTAAAGAAAGTAAAGCTGTGAACTTGGAAACAGAAACCTGTAAGTTCCACCTTACCTAGTGCCTTACCAAAGCCCAAGGGGCAGTAGGAACTGACCAAGCAAGAGAACAATTAGCTGCTTTCAATCTATGCTAATGCTTATAAATTTGTATGCATTAGAGTGTCAGTTAGCAAAGAAATTGTATTAAGAATATTTAAGGTTTGCTGTTTTGTTTCTTTTTTTGTTGGTGGTGTTTTGTGTGGTTTTTTTTTTTTTTGAAGAGGTAACACAGAAAAGATCACTTATACAGACTATATAATTAAAACTTCATTTTATGTTTAATTTATGTAGTCGTCTTTACCATTTGAAATACAGATTGTTTTGTACATCAGAAATGTGAGTTGTAAATACATCATAAAATGTCTGCATGAAACATTGTGACTTATGAAAGGGAAAAAAAATGAGCCACACCGTTTACCAGAATCAAACCAAATTTAAAAGTTTTTGATATTCTTCTCTCGCATGTCTTCTTTAAAGTTACCTCTGTTTTTATTGTCTTTGCTAAATACCATGCATTACATTACCAGAGAGGCTGTCTGGATTCAGTGCTTCCACATCCAGTAGCAGCATCACTTTTTCTGTTGTTGCATTCTTCCTTTCCCTTCCCTTCTTATAGTTTCCCTGGTGGATTTGGGGGAAGTAAAGGCATTTGAATAAGTCTCTTTTTAATATGGTAAATTTATCAAAATTATTATTCCCCAGCACACTTAGCTGTTAGAATTCACCAGCTGTCTTAGGAAGGAAATTATGTTCAAAATCTTTATAATAAAGAGATCTTGAAGACAGAAATTTAGTAAATTTCAACTGTAAGAAGAATTTTGGGGCTCAGCTGTCTGCAGCCGTCTATATTTTGGATCATAGGTTCTACTTTCTTGGTATGTTTCTTTTTCTTTACATAATTTTACAAATTTAAATCCAAATTACACCACTTATGTGGAAGGAAGTTGAACTTCGTGTCTACTGTAGAGGCAAAATAAACAATGTTCTGTGGGGTCTTAATTTTTGTGTGCTATATCGGTCAGCACTAACATAACGGAATGCTTCCATTGTTGATTATGGCTGGGAAATGATATTCTTGTATGTTCTTATAAATGTGAAACTTCCTTAGGTTCTTTTTAGAAAGAACATGACAGTCCTTTAAGTCAGAAATTGAAACACAGATTATTCTCTGCCTGAGCTACACCCCAATGTAAATGTTGTTTCTTGCTATATGGGTACCTTGGGTCAGAATAACCTGCTCTGGGCTGAGTCCAAGACACTTTGTGCATGCTGCCAGACTAGCACTTGCCCTGTGCTTTTGTCTGCGTGTTATTTATGACTATTAATTTTGAGGTTGGTAGACAAAACTATGTCTGAAATATATTTTAACGCAACTTAGAAGTGCATCAGCGGCAAGCTGCTAACAATAATAGTTGTCAGCCTCTGTGTTGATGTGTATATGTGTATAAACTAAGTAGAAATTGTGCTCATTTTCATTGTCATTGTTGTCAAATTTCAGGAACCTATGAAGCAAATCTTAAAATATAATTACTAAAGGTCTACTTTCCAGCTCTTCATTTAGCCTGCATATGTTAGATTATATAAATGAAAACCATATGTAAAATGAAAAAGCTAGTCAATTTCTTCCACGACAGACCTGATTTACTGCACATTGTAAGTTAGAATAAATGAATTTATTAGAGAAACACGTGGCATCTAGTAATAGGGGCTTTTCCTAGGTTAAATTCACAGTTAGGTACTTTGATGTTTTGCCTGAATAAAAATTTTGTCACTGTTCAAACTAGAGTCTGTTATGACATGAATTTAGGGAAATGTTAGGTTGATGAATCCAATATGTGGAAGTAAAGCTTCAGTTGGGGATTTCCGTGTATCTGGTCAGTTGTTGTCTGTACTATTTCATTGTATAAATGAATGCAAAGAAAATTTGAGTCCTCAAATGGGTGTTAATTAATCCCTTAGAATAATGAACACAAGAATACAAACTGCAATGGGCTATTTCTAAAATCAGTCAAATGAATACTGATTGAAATTGCGAGCTTAAGAAAATGAAACTTCAATGAAGAGGTTCCTTTTTATCGTGAAGGGAAATTTTATGAGGTTTTATGAGGTCTTTTGCCTTGGCTTGAATGCTTTTAGTGTGGTTCAACATTAAAATCTGACTTTAGGTTACAATATAGGCAATTTTTAATATTTTTAATATTTAATATATTGTTCAGTATTAAGTATTATAGAATACTATTATAATATATAGCATATGCATAAAGTGTTTTTGTATATATTTGTATATGTATATTTTGTATATATTTGTAATGAAAATAATAATATTTGTCCTGTGATCATGTTTTATGTTATTAGGTTGTGTCTGAGTGTAGGTAATTGTGAAGTTTCTTAATGAAGTCTGTTTTAAGAGGAAGACTGCACGTTTAGCCAAAGTGTAGTGGTTGCTTTGAAACAATGATTTTTCATTTAAATAAGGTATGTTAAGAGTGCAGTTAATTTTAAATGGATATTTGAGTCAATTTGTTTCATTAACAGTATTACAGTATGTGGTGGTTTTACTCGGGTGGGCAGCTGAGTTCCACCACAGCTGCTCTCTCACTCCCCCTCCTCGAAGAGGAAGGGGGAGAAAATATGACACAAAGAGCTCAAGGTTTGAGATAAGGACCAGGAGATTGCTCAACAATTATCGTAACAGGCAAAACAGAGTAGGGAGATAGGCAATAAATTACTAACAAGCTAGAGAAGCGAGAAACGGGAAAAAAAAAAAAAAACCTTCACCCTAGAATATCCTGAGTTGGAAGGAACCCATAAGGATCATCAAGTCCAACTCCTGGCACCGCAGAAGTCTGCCCAAAAGTTTAGACCATGTGACTAAGTGCACAGTCCAATCTCTTCTTAAATTCAGACAGGCTTGGTGCAGTGACTACTTCACTGGAGAGCCTGTTCCAGTGTGCAGCCACCCTCTTGGTGAAGAACCTCTTCCTGATGTCTAGCCTGAACTTCCCCTGCCTCAGCCTAACACCATTCCCGCGGGTCCTATCACTGGTGATAATGGAGAATAGGTCACCTGCCCCTCCACTCCCCCTCATGAGGAAGCTGTAGACTGCGATGAGGTCCCCCCTCAGCCTCCTCTTCTCCAGGCTGAACAGGCCCAGTGACCTCAGCCGCTCCTCATATATCTTCCCCTCTAGGTCCTTCACCATCTTTGTCACCCTCCACTGGACACTCTCCAACAGTTTCACGTCCTTTTTGTACTGTGGTGCCCAGAACTGCACACAGTACTCGAGGTGAGGCCGCACCAGTGCAGAGTAGAGTGGGACAATCACTTCCCTCAACTGACTAGCAATGCCGTGCTTGATGCACCCCAGGATACGGTTGGCCCTCCTGGCTGCCAGGGCACACTGCTGGCTCATATTCAACTTGCTGTCAACCACAACCCCCAGATCCCTCCCTGCGGGGCTGCTCTCCAGCATCTCATCGCCCAGTCTGTACGTATAGCCAGGGTTGCCCCGTCCCAGGTGCAGGACCCAGCACTTGCTTTTGTTAAACTTCATGTGGTTGGTGATCGCCCAGCTCTCCAATCTGTCCAGATCTCTCTGCAAGGCCTTTCTACCCTCATCCGAGTCCACAACTCCTCCAAATTTGGTGTCGTCGGCAAATTTGCTCAAAACACCTTCTAGTCCTACATCCAAATCATTTATAAAAACATTGAAGTGGACTGGCCCTAAAATGGAGCCTTGAGGGACCCCACTAGTGACCATCCACCAGCCAGATGTGGCCCCATTTACCACAACCCTTTGAGCCCTGCCCGTCAGCCAATTGCTCACCCATCACATGACGTTTTTGTTTAACTGTATGCTGGACATTTTGTCCAGTAGGATCCTATGGGAAACCATGTCAAAAGCTTTGCTGAAGTCCAAAAAGATCACATCAGCTGTTTTCCCTTGATCGACTAGATGGGTGATCTTATCATAAAAGGAAATCAAATCTGTTAGGCAGGACCTACCCCTCGTGAAACCGTGTTGGCTGGGACCAATGACTGTATTGTCCCCCAGGTGCGCTTCAATAACTTCAAGCATCATCCTCTCCATAATTTTACCAGGCACTGACGTGAGACTGACAGGCCTGTAATTGCTAGGGTCTTCTTTCTTACCCTTCTTGAAAATCGGCACAACATTTGCCAGCTTCCAGTCCAATGGGACCTCTCCAGATTCCCAAGATCATTGAAAAATGATTGAGAGAGGCCCTGCGATGACGTCAGCCAGATCTTTAAGCACCCTGGGATGAATCCCATCCAGACCCATGGACTTGTATGGATCCAGGTGGAGCAGCAATTCCCGCACACATGGAGTTTGTCATTCCCACCATCCCGGTCCACCAGCTCAGGGTACCCTGGGTCCCGAAGCCCATCATCAGTGTTGAAGACAGAGGCGAAGAAGGCGTTAAATGTCTCTGCTTTGCCTATGTCATTGTCTGTGAGGAGACCTTCCCCATCTAGTAGAGGACCTATGTTTTCTTTGGTTCTCCTTTTTCTGTTCACATATCTAAAAAAACCTTTTTTATTGTCTCCCACAGACATGGCCAGCTTCAACTCTAGTTGGGCTTTGGCCACACAAATTTTCTCCCTACAAACACGAACAGCATCCCCGTATTCCTTCCTCGTCGCCTGACCCTCCTTCCAGCAGCCGTACACTTTCTTTTTTTGCCTAAGCTCCAGTAGAAGATCCCTGGTCAGCCAGGCCGGCCTTCTGCCCCGCTTGCCTGACTTCTGATATTTTGGAATCACCCGATCTTGTGCTTTTAGGAGGCAGTGCTTAAAGACTGACCGGCACTGATGGACGCCAGTGCCTTCAAAAGCAGTTTCCTAGGGGACCTTGCTGACTAGTTCCCTGAGCAGCCTGAAGTCTGCTTTCCCCATATCCAGGGCTGAAGTTTTAGTGACTGTTTTCCTGCTGTCACCATAAATCCACCCTATCTGTCACCCTATCCACCCTCTTCCACCTCCTCCCCCTGAGTGGCACGGGGGAACAGGGGATAGTGGTCAGTCTATAGCACTTCGTCTCCGCCACTCCTTCTCAGTCCCTCTCATCCCCTTTGCTGTGGGGTCCCTCCCACAGGATGCCATCCTTCCCAAATTGATCCGGTGTGGGCTTCCCACAGGCAGCAGCTCTTCAAGAACTGTTCCAGATATGGCTCTGTACCACGGGGTCCATCCCTCAGGAGCAAACTGCCCCAACCTGGATCCCCCACGGGCAGCAGCTCCTGCCAGGTCACCTGCTCCTGCGTGGGCTCCTCTCCACGGGCAGCAGCTCCGGCCCGGGGCCTGCTCCGGCAGGGGTCCTCCACAGGCCACAGCCTCCGTCAGTGTAGGTCCACCTGCTCCACCATGGTCTCCTCCACAGGCTGCAGGGTGGAACCCTGCTCCACCGTGGTACTCCATGGGCTGCAGGGGGACAGCCTGCTTCACCATAGTCCTTAGCACAGGCCGCAGGGGACTTCTGCTCCTGCGCCTGGAGCACCTCTCCCCCTCCTTCTTCACTGACATTGGCACCTGCAAGGCTGTTTGTGTGGCAGCGTTTTTTGTTTTGTTTTTGTTTTTTTTCCTTTCACTTTCTTAAATATGCTCTCATAGAGGTGCAAACAACATCGCTTATTGTCTCGGCTCTGGTCAGCAGTGGGGCTCTTACCTAACATGGAGCAGCTTCTAGATTCTTCTCACAGAAGCCACCCCTATGGCCCCCTGCTACCAAAACCTTGCCACGTAAACCCACTACACAGTAATGATATTACATATTTTAAGAAACCACGTATATTTGTAGGATTATGGCCATGAAGCAGCAATTGAAGTTACTTTCACCCAGGTTCAAAACGAAGAAAACAAGATGGCTCTCCCAGAAGTGACCTGTGGAAATCCTTATGAAAAGTGTTGTGGAAACTTAAAGGTTACATGGATTCAGGGGTAGCTGGACAGCGTTATTTATGTAAGAGAAATTCCATAGGATATTACCAAATACACAGAAAGATGAGCTGAAATTAGCTGAATATTGGGCTGGAAATAGAAGGAAGTAGCACTTTTCCTAGTACACGCTCTCTCCTAGACAGGTTTCTTTCTGTAACTTCTATTTGTAACCAAATTAGAGATAACACTTCATAATGGTTTGAATATACTTCAAACATTGTGGTTTTGCTGTTGCACAGCTCAAGTTGTAAAAATTTGAAGAAGTCAATGGGAATTTGCATATTGGTTTGAAAAGTAGCAGGTTTTTCTCACTGTTCTGCCCAGTGTAACAATGTTCAGTGAGATATTTATGGAAATGCAATTACCCATAGCAAATAAGGCTGTGATATAGAGTAAACAAGCTTGGGAAAGGGATAGTGAAGAATTTGGAGCATCATCCCCCTGTGAACCAGGGGACTGAGAATTATAGGCAGGGGGGAGTGGGAGTATCTGCATTTAGATACCACTTGATCTGTCTGAGAACAGGGTAGTTCATAAGTCCCACATCTACAAGCAAATAATTATTTAAGATTTAATAAATAAATAAAAAAACACAAATAAACCTACAGAGACTTTGTCAGCCTTTAAGCGTTTGCTGTTATGCTAGCTTTGTTGAGGCTTTTTGAATGCTGAGTGAACACGAAATGGTTACAACAGACAAGTCGTCTCTGTATGTGGGTCTAGTTAACAGGTTGCCCAGGGAGGTGGTGGCATTACCGTACCTGGGGATGTTCAAGGAAAGGTTGGACGTGGTGCTTAGGGACGTGGTTTAGTGGGTGACGTTGGTAGTAGGGTGATGGTTGGACCAGATGATCCTGAAGGTCTTTTCCAACATTAATGATTCTATGATACGCAGAATATACCTCTACACACACGGCAGAAAATAAGCTGAGAATGTTGCAGCATTCTCACATCTTGGTTCTTATTTTTTATTGAATCTCTGGCTGTATCTGGGTGGGGGTGTTTGTCCTCTCTGAACTGCCATTTCTGCAATCATGGTGTTGCTTTAGGATAAGTATTTTTCCATTTTACCCTTCCCAAAGTTTGTAGTTTTGTTTTCTGGTTTTGCTTTTGTTTTGTTTTGTTTGAAGAAAAAAAAAAAAAAGAAAGAAAAAGTATTTTTATGGAAGATTAGTGAAAAAAACATCGGAAAAACAATCTCCTGCCCCAGTTTGATTACAGTTATGTTATGAATATATTCATTTTATGTTGCATTTTAAGGCATTCTAGTGATTGCAAAATTTGACTTTTAAATGGTTGGACGTGGCATTATTACTCTGCTGAAACTGAGCAATTTTGGCAATCACCTCAGGTAACCTAAGTAAATGAGAAGGCTTCAAATGTTGCTGGTGGCCTTGCTGAGGTTTCTTTCTGCACAGCTTGATCTTATGTTAAATCAGTGTCGTCAGTGGGGCTTTCAAGCATTTCCATTTATTTCTTATCTAACTTTAAAGCAGGAACACAGCACGTGGATTTTAATTAATTTAATGTCAAATTGAGTTCATTGGGGATTGATTAATTAATTTGTCTGATTCTAACTGATCTGTGAATTAGTAATGGAAATGCTATTATGGTCACAGAAAAGTGTGAAACATACTGCATGGATTCAGGATGTTATAATAGCGAATAAGGTTCTTAGATTTCTCTCCTGTCATGTACTGATAGGATTTCCAGCAAGCTGCTGCCAATCCCCAATGAACTCAATTTGGTATATTTAGTGCTTCACTAGAGATATCATGGGAATCTCTCATTCCTACTATATTCCTACTATAGAGCACAGCTACTTTTCCATAACTGGGAAAATGAAAACCTAGTAACGTGGATTTTTTCAAAGAGGTTATTGTTATGTTTATGTACGGTTTCCTGAGTTCAGCTGTCCAGCTGTTGCTAGATGATGTTTTATAAGAGGAGCATCTAAGTTTCTACTCTGTTCTGTTTATTTTCATCATTTTTATTCAGTGGAACTGAGTCTCTTAAAAAATGCTAATATTTTTGTTTAGTCTGTGATTATTGCTAAAAGGTTCTGCTGATTTCTGAAAAATTTGTTGACCTTTCATGGGTTAGTGGAATGGTCATTCTCAGTTCCTGTGTGGTACCTTTCCACCAAGGGACCTGAAATAACTGCAGGAAGGGAAAATAGGGCTGCAATCTAGTGGAAAAGCTACGTTGCAATATATCTTTAAGTTAAACTTTTCAGTAATATAAAGTGGGGAAAAAAGACAGTGTACCGATATATTACAATGCAGCGTAATTTTCAGTAATTTTCAAAATTTGTTAGTGGTTTTTCTATTAATGAAATACACTGAACCTGAAGCCTACCATAACATGTCATTTGCTCTTAAATGCTTCTATAATTTTGCTTACTGTTTTTGAAAGGCTTCCATCTTGCTATTCTAGAATATTTGTTGCTATGTATCAGGTAAAAAGTTGGCAGAAGTTTAATCTACAGAGCAGAATGGTATACTGAAATCAGTGGATTTAAAATATTTTTAATTGCTCTAAGTGATGCTATTTAAATTAAATGGGGAGAGAAAAGGCCTGTAAAACAGCTATTCCCAATCTGTAAAGAGGTCTTTGCATATTAATTATAATCTGAAAAATAGTGTCTTGAAAAATCCCATCATGTTGGCTAAATCCAAGGAAATTCTACTTGTATCAGATTTGGACAGAAATGCAAACTCTTTTTATTTCATAACTTTGGCAAATATTTACGTTATATTTTGTTTGATTTTTTTGTTGACAAAAAAGATTTTTTTTCTGTTAAATCAATCAACTTGTTTCCTGTCTCATATAATCTGCAATCAGATTTCAACAATAAATCTCCTAAAACTGCTTGTGCCCATCTCTACTAACCTAGCTTATTTTCATTTACTTAAGTTATATATATATATTTATATACACTGATCTAGAATCAGCAATGAAATGCAGTTACATGTACTGTACACGAAGAGGCTTATTCACCACTTTTCCCCAAAGGATGAATGGAAAAAGAGTAGAAACTGCATCCTATTTCTCTCAGTGGCTACTGCAGAGCCAGTATACGGATTTCCACACTGCCTGTCTTCTAAGGCGAACAGATGCTGAGTGGTCACAGCTATGTGATATGAGCCCTGCTTGTGCTACTCACATGGAGCAATTCAGGCAGTGTCTTGAGGGATAGTGTTTGCAGTAGTAGTATATTGCATGCAGATTAGAAGGGTAAAAAATATTTTAAACCATCCAGCTCCTCCTCTTGCCAACAGAGGTTAGTTTTTTTGTTAAAAGTTCTCTTGCGTGAAATTCATTGAATGAGGTCAGTATTTTGAATTGTATATTTTCAGACTTCAAAGCAATGTGTCATGCTGTGTATAATAAAGATTTAAATAATCCAAAAAAAAAAAAAAGGTGGCAAATAATGAAGAAAATCAAAGAATTTTGGAATATCTGTAGTAGATAAGCCTCAGTATTTCACTCTGATGCAAACCTCTGTCTTATAAACAAGTTTACAGTTTTGTGAGGAAATGCTTCACAGCCTAGATACTCTAAAGTTCTCGAGTTTAAAGATTTTTGAAGAACAAGATGAAGTTAAAACTTTGAGCTTGCAAGATAAACTATACGGCAAGACTCCAAAAGGAATTTTAATAAAAGAGAAAAAAAAAAAGACAGGTGGATACTGTTTCAGGAAAACTGGGAAACTAAGATGATAGGAAGGAGGAGGAGGATTAGAGAGAAATATGAACATTGGTCTGTTTGTTTTCAAATAAACTTTCCAAGTGAAAATCTTGAAAAGAAAGAGGCGGGTAAGGACTTGGCACAAAATATTTCCTTCAATGCTTTTCTTTTCCACTGTGCTTACAAAAGGGTAAAAGAATGAATCTCAGAGTTATTGGTCTAAGCCAACAGTTAAATAATAAATGTGCTATTGCCCATTATACCAAAAGACTGACTCACTGCACTAGGTGTAGTTAGTGGCTAATATACCTTGACTGGTACATTTAATTGAAATTACTGTTCCACGTTCTCCTTACACACTATGGAGCTCCTTCAGATAAACCCAAGAACCATCTAATCACCAGATCAGTTATCTTACTGGCACAGGTGTTCCTCCTAGCATAGGTGGAGAGTGTTGCTGGAGAATTACACTGAAGTGCAACTAGCCAAGTGGAAGTAGCCCTGAAGTCCTGAAATCAATGTAGTTTGGGTTCACTGTACAATTGTGGTAAATGGCTGCACTATTGCACATTTCATCTGTGCATTTGTAAGAACAAGATCCCGTGAAAGTGGTTTGAGATGAACAGATGGAAAATTTCTTCCTACTGACAGTGCAGATCATTATTTATTGAATGCTGCCCCCAAAGATTTCTGTTCAGTGCAGATGAACCTGAGGGCATATTTGCATGCTGCTGTTAATCAGAATAATGAAACAATAGTTCTTAATTCACTTTGTGTCAATTGTCCTTGCAGTAATGTGTTTTTTTTCCAAGACAGAAGAAGAGCATGTGTTTCAGAACTGAGGGGGGGAGAAAAAAGGCTAAAAATTATCATCTAAAAAAAAGGTAGAAGGGTCTTACAAAAGAAAGTAAATTTAATTTGCAGCATATCTGTACAGAAACTGCATCAGCAGAAACTGTAAGAAATATTCCCGATCTCCCCTGTGGGGAACTTTTGAGCAGACTTTTCATACGTGATTTTGCCTCATGTGCAGACCAAAAAAGCCAGTTCTAGTCTGCTTTTGTGATTTACTTATGCTTCATTGCTGAAGAGCAACTTCTACTCCAAAGAAGCATACTTCTTTGTATGCTTTTCAAAGCAGTCAAGTCATTGCAAAGAGGACAGGTAGATGGAGGACGTAACAGGTAGAAGGGGTAATGAAAGATAATTTGCAAGCAGCAAGGAAAATGTACAAATGAGCACTTTTGGCACTGATGCTGGTACCCTTTGAAGAATATAGGAGCAAGCTGAAGATTGTCATCTTCAGTGAGGCTGTCTGATTGGTCTGAGTTATTAAAAAGAGGGATGTCATTAAGACAATGGGTATTTAGACCTGCCAGTGATGCCAGTAAAGAGCATGCCAGAGAATGTGCTAAATCCAAACTGTAAAAGCCCAGAAAGATAGGCAAAACTAGGAAAATCCAGCAACCCTGCTTTATTGTTGAATTTTGTCTTCCAGGGGCAGAATGGTATAGAAACAGGATTTCTGCAGTATAGAAGATGTCATGTTATTTTTGGCATTTCATTCTTTAAATAGAATGAGTACGGGATGAGAATGGGTGGGCCTGTGTATAAGGATTGTGCTACTCCAGTCATAATTTGAAATGCAAGTTGGATTTCTAGTATAAGTTTTAAAACATCTTCCAATTTACTTTGAAGTTTGCACTGAAGATTTCAATGTTTTATCTTTTGGTCAGATGTCTATGGAATGTTTATAAAAAGGGGTGGGGGGGATAAAAGCCTTTCTTCACGTTTTTGGTGGGTTTCTGCTTGTTTTTTTGTTTGGTTTTGGTGATTAAAAGAATTAGTGACAGCAAAGGTTCAGGCAAGTAGGACAAAGTTTGGATTTCTAAAACATTTTGTTTTTACATATTCATTAATAAAATACACAAGCAGGTATGCCTAGAGGAGGTAACAGATGACACTTTTCAAAACAAACCATAAAAACATCTGGAAAAGAAAGACAATTGATGCCATTGCCAGCTGCTGAGGAGAAAAAGAAGCTTAATTGTACTTATATTGAAGCTTAATGTATTTTAATAATGTTGCCAGAGGTGTGATGATGCAATTTTGTAATGCCGGGTGGTCTGAGAAGGATATTTCTTTGGTTTTGGCTTTGGGAGGGAAAAAAAAAAAAAACCACAAAGAAGAATCTTCTTTAAAAATTTCAGATTTTGCAGACAGAGAGATTCTCAGAAACACTAAATTTGTAAAGTTAGCTGTGAGGTATGTGGGAGTAAAAAAAAAAAAAAAAAAGAAACAAACAAATGAGCTGGTATCCAGTATTTGTACTGCTGATATCACACACTAGCATATGGTTCTGTTTATCAAAGCGGAGTGTTATCGTTGGATATAACTCCAAGTTTTATAAATTTCATATCAAACGATCCAAATACAGTGAATTTTCATGGCTAACATCCTATTTGCTAAAAGATAATGCATTATGAATAGACCTATGGTCATGCACGTGTGTGTGATACATCGGTCGCAAAACTACCATACGTGTTCTGGACAGTTTTTGTTAAAATGAGTTTGCATTCTCCAGAAGTCAACAACTGTTTCTCAGTTTACTTTTTCAAATTTCAAACTCTTCATAGAATGACACCAGTTGATATAGTCACTGTCTATTGTGATTCATGCAAAAACAATGTAAAAATAGCTTTCAGCAGCAGCATGTAAAGCAGGGTTTTCCATATCAAGGTCAGAGAATCCCTTGTGTTTACAAGCATGGTGGGAAGGAACTAGACAAGATTTAAGCATCGCTAACATGGCATTAAAAAGCACTTCAACTGGAATATCCAAGTAAACATTCACATCAATCGTGTTTGTCTTCTAATTTATTGAAACTTGGTTTAATTTATTTGCGTTTAAATTTTATTAATTCCAACTGGAAAGTAAGTATTAACAGGAGCTCACATCTATATGTACTATACAGTAATTTTAGGGGGGTTGTACAGCTGAAAGTAATGGCTAGATTATGATTGATATAGAGTCATTTTAGTTTGTTTTATTCTAATTGATTGGAAATCCTGGACTAACAACGCATAAGAACTGTCTGTTCTTGTGACTTGTTCTTTATATATTCATCTTGTGGATATGTGGACATTTCCATGCTTTAGGAAATGCTGTGTTGCACGGAATTCATGACGGGTCTGTTCATCTTCATGAGTGACATATTTACCATATTTTTATTTTATCTTATCCAGACTGATGCCATGGCATCATCAGGTCTCTTCTTCAAAGACGGAAAAAAGCGCATTGATTACATCTTGGTCTACAAAAAGTCAAGTCTACAGGTAGAAAAAAGAAGCACATTTGAGAAGAATTTGAGAGCAGAAGGGCTGATGTTAGAACGAGAGGTGAGTTTTGTAGCTTACGTGGTATAAAGCTATCTATTTAGATATAGTATAAAGTATTTAAAATACTGTCTTACTTGATTGAATTTATAAACTTCCTGGTGTCTTGCAAGTCTTTGCAGTCAGGCTGGTCCCTCTATTTGTTTAATGCTATTATATTAACAGTTGTTTGATAGCATGTGTTTAACATGTTTTGCTCCTGCTTATATCCGTATGTGCACATGCATGCACCCACCCAGTATAGAATCAGTTTTAAATAGGAGCAGGTTTAGTGCAGTATTGAGGAAAACTTCCGGCTCCTGACATCTACAAAACAGAAGAAGCTTCGGTAACCCATATTGTTATTTTAATATATAACCTCTATGTCTTTCAGCAGGATGCATGGTATTAAATCCCTCTGTATGTTTAAAGGGCTAAAGATGTCAAACTAATCCATCCCTACTTTGTGTGTCCTAATCTGCATTGTGCTCTTTGAGCTAGAATAGTTTACAATTTAAGTGCTACTGTTCAGACTTCTAAATTTTCCACGATACACTTGAAAACAAATAAAATAATAAAATAAAAAAGACTAGCCTGTTACTCTGATTGTATTAAGAAGAAAACCTGATTTTGTGCCAAGTTTCAATACTATCCCCCTTTTTCTTTAAATGCTGAAACTCCTAAAGACTAAGAACTTCAGGTATTAGTGGGGAATTATTTTGTTGTTGTTGTTGCTATAAGGGAAGAATTTTGTCATCTTAATTCCGATCTGTAATAATTTATTTTCCCCAAATTCCAAGTGAATGTCTCCTTAGGCTCCTAATACAATTGCTGATACTACGGAGGTTAACATTTGTTTCTGTGTGCTCACAGTCAATCTTCAAATGAATACTAAAACCTAAATGTTCTCTGCTTTGTCAGAAAAACTATATATATTTGTGTCTGCTTCCATTTTCTTTTTCCATTCTTTCTGTGTCTTAGTTTGAGTGCTGCTCTGTATTGCACTGTGGTAGATATTCATGAATTTTCATTTTCCTACTGTGAAATGTGAAAAAACATTGCAATATTTCAAAGTGTTAAGTTGTTGCTGTTGTCGTTGGGATATCAGTAAGAACATTAATATAAAAATGAAGGAAAACAGAGTCAGGAAAACAGCCTTGGAATTTTGCTGTTTCATGAATTACTTAAAAAGCAGACGTGTATTGACTCTATCCTGAAATAAGCTCCTATACTTCACGTATCTTTTATCCTGTTTTATACTCTTCAGCTCAGCAGAATTACCTTGCATGTTCTGTATTAAAGCAATGAGGTTTTAACTGTTGGAAGTCCTTGCAAGTACTGGCTGAGAATAAAGCATGTTAAATATTCATAAATAACTGACCTGATGGTATTGTAAAACTTGTTTTTAAGGTTTTAAAAATTGATTGGAGTCTAATAGAAAAAATAATCTGATCTTGGGATATTTACTGAAATTAGAACAATGTCATCTGGAGTCAATTCAGAAGCACTGACCTTTCAGGCAAAATGTGTTTTTATAAGATAGTAATTCTACATATCAGGTTATTTAAATTTTTACAATATTACTTTTTCCACATCTTTTGCAAAAAGTGAAATCCTAGAAGCAATATTTTAGAACTATGACATGACCTTATGTCACTAATAGGCAAAATTTTGAACATTTATAATTGTATTAACTCTTCAATTGAATTTTATCTTTACTTAACAAACCTTGTGTTACTTAAGTTTTTGAGTGGCTTTAATCAGACTCAACTCTACCAAAATATTTACACATAAAAATTCATAGAATCATAGAATATCCTGAGTTGGAAGGGACCCACGAGGATCATCGAGTCAAACTCCTGGGTCCCCAGAGTACCACCCAAAAAATCAGACCATGAGTCTGAGAGCGCTGTCCAAACACTTAAGCAAATATAGCTGGGAGAGGAGTTTAAAATGGAAATATTGATTAAAAAATATAAATATAGGAACCTGTAATGCTGAAATTCTTGTTTTGTGTTCATATAAATACATTACACAAAACATTTGTGTAGAATATTCCTTGTAATTTTATGAAAGATCTCAATTCTTACAGAGATGACATTTATAAGTTGATAGAAGGCATCACAGTTACTTAACTGTTCCTGGTTTTTCCATTTAGGCCAAGTGGGACCTGCAGAATTCTCTCAGCTGTTTTTGTGGCTCTTATATTCTTCTTGAATTGGACATGCATTGATTGGTCATGAAATGGCTCATCAAAGATGATTTTGAGGGGATGTTAAATTAATTTATTCTATGCCAAAATGCTGCATAAAGCCTCTCCCTACTTATGGTATGTTTATAAGCAAAGATCTGTCCTGCGGGTTCCTTTTGACAGTTTCTAGGTTATTCGTATTACAAGATTTGGGGAGTGGTTTTTATCAATTTTCCTTTGTTCGGGTCAGAGCACTTAGAGTGTTTTCAGATCTGCACAGCAGCTTCATGCAGGAGAGCAGAATTTGCCCCTGAAGAATGCTTTTAGAAACATGAATGCCATGTGGGTTTGAATTATTAATATGTGTTTATTTGTTACCTCTTTTTGCAGCCAGCTGTTACAAACAGTGATATCATGTTTGTTAAAATTCACTGTCCATGGGAGACTTTGTGCAAATACGCAGAAAGAATGAACATCAGGATGCCTTTCAGGTATTGTGGAAACCATTTTAAGGAACTTGTAATTTAGTACTTGTAATATTACAACTTTGTTGCTTACGTTAACGCTAAAATTCAGTCCACTTGCTGCACTATGGTCGGGCATGTTTATATTTTAATTTATTGAGATGAAAAGGAAAGAGGAGAGGAAGAAACAAAAAATAGGCATTGCTCTTTTTCACGTTTGCCTGTGGTTATTGTTTTCAGGCTTATCTTCCAAGTCAAATCAAACATAGACTGTTAGAAAGTATTATTAATAGTTGACATGTTAGTGAGAACTCTCAAATTCTTGGTCCTCTAATGTTCCTTTGCCAGAGTAATGACCTCAACTCAGTTCCTCATCTGTGTGCCAAACAAATTTTATCGTACCTTTTTGCAATAAAGAGTGTAGGACAAGATAATATCTCCTGTAATAACACAGATTTTAAAAGGAGAAAGTGTTCCTTTCAAACTCGGTTAAAGCTGTTTCTCCAGAGAGAAGAGCTTTGTTGTGTGCTGTAAACTTCATCAGGAGTTAAAGTGGTAACCAGATGCTAAAGCTGTGTGACTCACAGAAAATACCCTTACAGAACTCCTTTCTCACTTAAATTGCCAACTGCTCTACCGCTTATGTCCCTGCTGACTTCAGCTATCACAATGCAGCTCTCTTGCATTAGTCCTAAGCCAGAAACTTAGTCATTGTGAAGCGTCCTTAGCTCAAAGCTGGTTTCAAATACCCAGTTTTATACTGAGTTTCCACATCATTGCATTAAGTCCTTTCCATTAAATAATGTGTTCTGTATCAGTCATCTTCTGAGTGCTTACGAATATTATTATGGTGCCCTTTGAGCTTCCCTGGTTTGAATAATTCTTGTTTACATTTTAAATATAGAAGTGTTTGCATATGTGTACGCACACAAACAAACTAAATTCCAATTCCCAAAAGAGTTCTTTCTTGCTTTTAATACTTGAAGTCACAAACGATAGCTTTTAGCTGTGGTTTGAATTCTTCCTCATTTTAGTAAACCCGAAGATCAGTAGTGCCCTTCAGAAAATACTGGTTAACTTCTACAACACTACTTCATTTTGAAGCCATTCTTAGTTGCTGTGTTATTAATTGTAGATATATTGTCTTTTCCAAAGTGTCTGAGCCATGTTTCTTTGGTTTGGGGTCGATGCTTCAGCTTTCTTCTATCCCAGGCATTTCAGATACACAAAAAGTAGTTAAAATGCTAAACTCTACTGTTTGACTTTGTTAGTTTGTAGAGTAAAACACAGTTACTTGGTAAGAAAGAAAGAAGCCTGCTGCCCACCTCCAGTTCTGTGAGAAATATGAAATTGATCACCCTTTCTTTGTGTCTTGAGAAAAGATTTAAGAAGGAATTAAAATGAAATTGCAATGTCAGACTTGTGTGAATATTTCAAATAAGCTATTTCTTTCATTTCTGTACTTTTTAAAATAGCAATAAGTGTGGTAGTTTTATTGTGAACACAAAGTGGACACGGCAGATTAGAACAAAGGTCCACCTTGCTTTGCCAGCAGCCAGTCTGGGATGTTTAATACAGAAGCAGCGAAGTATTTCATGATGCCCTCTGGTTCCAGAATTCTATGGTTTAGAGACTTTCTGAGACAGCACTTGTCTTCATGTGTGTTTTTATTAGCCCCTGATGGCCTTTTCATGGATGTAAAAATAGCCACTTGTGCTTCTATTACAGCATCACATGGTCACACATTTTATAATTTCGTTACATGTTTTGGCAAAAGCACTGTCATTCACTTAAGTATTGAGCTTGCTTATTTAAGTTAAACCTTACTAAACTGGAAGGCATATATTTTTTCCTGAGGTAACTATTTTCTCTCTTCAGTGGACAGAAGAAGCTTAAATCATACCATTGTGTTGTAATTGCAATGAACTAGTGTTCCCTTCTAAGAGCAGATTATTTCTCTTCAGCTTTGTCTGATTTATCAGCAGCTTCTGTCTGTCTATTTTGGATGCGTAATTGAAGAAGAGAGCTAACCTTCCCTGCAGTGCTTCAGTGCAGTATACCCTTATCCTCTTGCACAGTGTTGCAAAATTTTGGCTTTCAGCTACACTCCTTAAAATAGGAGATATCAGTACCACGTATGAATAATACATGAAGAAGAAGTCTCCTGAATTATACTCGTACTTTTTAGGTTCATTCTGCTCAATCTAGGAATTGAAACAAAATCAGTATTCTTATTACACGAGAAGTATTTCTGTTACTGAAAAGTAACAGTAATTTTTTTTATCTGACCAAGGGAATAGCCGGCATCCTAGAACTCATTTTTAGCATGGCATTATGCCTAAATGTGTTGGCAGATACATAGTATGCGTCATATATGCAGTCTAAGATGGTATCTCAGTGTTTCAATTACAAAAGGGAAGTTTTCTAGCATTTCAACAGATTACAGTAATCACCATTACAGTCTATATGCTTTCAAACAGGACAGTGTTTAAATTATGACTGGATTATACTTTGATTTTAAATAATTTGTAGATATTTTTGTTAAATATGTGTTCTGACAGGAGAAATGTAACTCTCTGATACGGTTCTGAAACCCGGACAAAAGTTTCATTTTACCAGTGTCTAAAGGAAATTCTTGTGAAACATAAATTATCAATGTGTATAATGAAGAAATAATTTGTTTCTGTAGCTTAGCTGGACCCAATCTGTGCAAAACAGCTAAGGGTGATTAAAGGAAATGAAGAAAGTGTTTTTTCAAATATCTGATGTCAAAATCCTGTAATAATTCTTCATTATTTCATTTAAAATTCTGCCTAGTGGTACTAAATATCAGGCTGCCAACAGTCTACAGATTGGTAGATAATTTTCCTATGACCACTTATTTCCTAGACTCTGTTTCCTTTTCACTCTTTTCACTATAATCATTTTATTATTATTTTAATGTAAGTAATGTACCTTAATGAATCTCAAATACTCTTGAGATGGGCAGTTGCAGATCTTGTTAACTATGTTGGTTCTGGGTAAAGTTCTCCTCTGATGGAGATTTCATTCACTAAGTATCCAGAGTGGAAGTGCCATTTTTGTGTGTGTTACCATGAAGGGTCGGGGGAAATAGCAACTGACAACAGGGTTAAGCCCTCATGTTAATGTATCTACATAAACTTGTTTTAATTACTAATAAAAAATAAAATATGCAGAAGGCAAAAGGGTTTAGGCACACGTAAAGTATGACATGAATTAAGCAAGGAAAAAACGTCCTGGTGCCAAACTTAACTGTCCCCGATGGTTGCCATGGTAAAGATGCAGATACCCCAAGGAATTTGTAGGATCTAGGCCTTTGTTTAGCTGAAATGCGGCAGGAAAGGGTAGAAGAAGGCCAGAGGAAAATTAAAAACTGAAACAAGTTATGGAAGGTATGACATTGCAGCAAATATGTCTCTATATTGTTTCCAAACAAACTGTACTCAGAAGACTTCACTGGCAATTTCTGATACTGTTTCTCTGAAGTTACTGTGACCAGTGACTGGTGGAGAGAAAAGAACTGTAACATAATTGTGTTTTGTTTCAGTTAGTGCTCTTAGATTTGAAGGGCCATGTGCTGTTCTTCAGTTGGACGCAAAAAGCCAAGGGAAGGGAAGGTGATGGTATGCCACTTCAGAGAGTGGGATCTAATGGTGCTAAGTGCTTATGGTATTTAATGCACAGGGTGCAAAAAGCATTTATTAGCATGGGAGTCCTGGTAATTTTCTAAAATTAGTTCTATGGAATAAAAAAATGCTAAGAAAGATGTCATGAAATGAATACAAGCATGACAGCATTTGATCCTTCTCTAAAGGGTGTCTCGTGAATGAATCATGGATTAGTTATTGTTATTAGCTACAATGCTAAGAAGTAAATTTTACTCTGGAGCAAATTTTAAACTTGAAAATATGTGAGGTCTCAGTATTTTAAAGTGCTTTATTCATCTTTCTATGAAAATGTATGTTTTTAAATGTCCAATGTTCTTTTATGATGTACATGTCCTTTTCAACTGTCTCCTGCTTGATTATTCTCAGCTGATTTCTGCTGTTCTTTCAGGAAAAAATGTTATTACACTGACTGGAGGAGCAAAACCATGGGCAGGTTGGTGGGTGATGTGTAGATTCTAATTTTGTCAAATAGTCGCCCTGCTAAAGAAAATCCATTTGCAGTTGTAAATTTATCCAGGAAACTTGGAAAATTAGATTATTTCCCTCAAAACTCAAGATATGTTAGCTCCAAGTGATAAAATATTCATCTGTAACAAGATGCATTTCTCTAAAGCTTTGCCAGTTCTCATTTTAGAAATGCAAAAGTGTTTATGCCAGGAAAAAAGTGGCCCTTATCCTGGCAGCAAAGATTTAATACTGGATCTATCTCTACAGTTACGTCTGCTGTTACTAAGACATGTTACATTAGCATGGAAGATACTTTTGAGTGCATGTCTTAAGTAAATTCTGGTAGTCAGCTATTTCCTTAAATGCATAAATGTAGCTTCTCTCATGTGCATCCTGTTGATCAGGACTGCATCGATGATGCCCTGAAGGCTGGTTTGAATTCTTATTTGATAGCTGACAGTAACATTTTTGCTGCAGTGAAAGACTTTTAACTCTGAGATTTCATGAGGTTACTATCTTCTAAAATATCTTTCAGTCTGTCATTATCATAAGTGGTGTTCTTTCCTGAAAACCGTCCAGCTGTAGCATTTAATGCCCAGGGAGCTAGTAGTGAGTAACCAGGCTGGGATGTCAGGGCTGCCAGATGAAGGCCAGTGCACACAAACCTCACCTGCGGCTGCTGTTTGCTGAACAAAGCCTGGAGGAGCTAGGATGGGGGACACTGTGAGCTGTAACTGCTCCCTCTTGCTCTAGTCAGGCATAATGATGTCTTGTAAATCCAAATTACCAACAGAAAAGATGTGATTTTTTTTTATGTGAGGGAAAACTCCCGAAAGAGTTTTCTGTGGTGGGTTTTCTTGAGATGAATCTTGATTACATTTAATTTAGGTTCTCCCATTTTTACTTTAGATGATGAAGAACTCTCATTTCTCAGGAATAATTTATATGGTCTCATGTTATCAGTTTGCAAGATAATGTTTTAACAAAAATAGACAAAGCACTGCTGAACATCAAAGTAAGAAAAAAATGCATAAGCAAATAAAATATATTAAAATAAAACAAAATATTACATAAATTTACAACTGCATTTTTCCTCTTCCCAGTCATTCACATGCTTGCTCCATTTTATCGTGCATTATGAAAAATGTAAGTGATGTGCTTTGTAATGAAAAGGCAAAATTAACAGAGCTTTATTGCAAAATTGTCTTAATTTCTCTGAAACCCATTTGGTGAGTCCTAGATATGAAATCAATTTATTTTCCTTATTTAGAAGGACAGAAACATGCTTTTGAAGTTGCGCAGTACCCGTGAACAAAGTAATAAACAATTTTAGTGCCAGATTGATTCTACATTCAGAAGAAATGTTTTTACCTGGAATTTACCTGGAATTTGGGAATCTGTATTTTTTGAATATTTTCTCTGGCACTTGATACAATCCAGTGCACAGAGGAACAGTGTGAAAAAGAAGCTGTGTCTGAAGTTGCAAGCTAACTGTAAAATTGCTGACACATCCATTTTTTGCTCTCATCATTCTAACTTCTGCTACTGTCATTGTCTCCCTGCATCTAAAAGCTTTTCAAATCTAACTTCTCTGTACTTTAATAAATAGTTTTTAATATTTCTAAGTGGAGTTAACAACAGCTAGGATGAGGAATGTGTAAAAATATTTGTATATCAAAGGTAAAATTTTGATGCTACTGAGTTTCTATAATTAAGAATATGGGCTTAGACTATTATGTTAGGCCCTGCTGTGACATGTACACTTCCCTGAATTTTATTGATGTGGTAGTATGGTAGATGTATGTGTCTATACATGTCTTTAAGTCCACAAAAGATTATTAGGTGCGTGGTTAAAAGAATGAAGGTAAATGTAGTGCTTATTGATATACTGTGTTTCTCATATGTGATGTCTACATGGTGTCTATATACAGCCTATTTATTTATTTACATAGCTTAAAAAAAGGCAAAATTGTATTCAGTAGTGTGAAGTTTGATTTCTGTTCATAGGGCTACTCTACAGAAATTGTATTTAATAATTTGATTTTTAATAGTTTTAAGTAAATAATGCATGTATCAAAAATAGTCTGAACTCCCTCAGATTTATGACTGAATAATCTGATGAATCAGTCTTACATGTGCCATATCAGACACCCCAACACTGGTTAAGGGATAACATTAAGGAGAAGAAAATTAAAAGTTAGTTGCTACAGTATGCAGGTTCAGTCTTCCTGGTGAAATGTTAAAATAATTTTATACTTGTAAGGCTAGAGAACCAAAAATGAATTTGTTTAGCAACTTAGCTGCAGTATCCTGCTTTGCAAAAAGACTTCTAAAACCTTTTTGATTTCAAACTGCACACTGAAATAAATCTGTTAATATCATTCCATAGGACACATATTGTAGATTTTTTTTTTTGGTGGTGAAAATGTTGCAGTATTGTGTCCCTATATTGAAACTGTCAACCATAGCGCATTTACCATTACAAAGCATACCACAAGGTCTATGTAATTTGATGGCACGTGGTTGACGATTTTGACCACAGTCTTGTGCATTTTTGTCAGTGTACAAGAGGCAAATACTGAGCAAGCTACTGGCTGGTGATCACTGTCAAAAATATCTTTCCTGAAGAATGGCAGTTGCTCAGTTCTGGTGTCTTGTTCCATTATAACATTGAATCCTGGTCAGAAAATTCCAATAGCAGTTTTATAAGAAGTAATTGCTCCTTTCAATCAGTGTGGTTAAAGAGTGAAAGGCTGTGAGAAAGAGATAGGAGTGACAGAAGGTCACTGTTCTGCAAATAAAGCAGTAGTATGGATGTATTGTAGATCAAGCTTCCCTGACTCCTAGAAACTGCAGGCACACTGGACAGCCTAGTCATGTTAGATTAATTCTCAGTGCACCAAATTCACCTCTGAGGTGCTTCTTTGCATTGGAGCCTGCTGAGGAAACATAATCTACAAGGATTTTTGGACTAAATAGTTCTCCAAAAACAACAACCAACAAAACAGAATGTAACAGTACATTTGAGCACAAAAGTTGAACAAAGCTGAAATTACAAGCTTCTTCGAAAATATTTATTTTCGTGTCTAAGAATAAAATGCTTGCATGTTTCAGAATAACATCTTGTAGTCTCATAGTTTCAGTAAGAGTGTATCTGAATGACCAGCAGTGTTTCCAGTAGGACATTTTTAATCTCGTTGCATGAACTGACTTCAACAGTGACTTCACCAGACCAGATCTGTCTGCCTTCACTCCTACTGAATACGCTACACTGAACAGATCGTCAGGAATCTTTCTGAACAGCTAGTTTTGACCTGGAAAGTCACTCTGACTAAGCGTGCTAATGTATAGTCCTCAAACATTCAGTCAAACATTTATCTGAAATTTGTTTTCGCTTTGAATGAAAGCTCCATGAATCTTTAATGTCTTCATTAACTGTAGAGTCATGTGAGCCAAGAAAAGAGGCTTGTTTGCTGAATTAGTTTTTGTATGAGGAAAGATGTAAATTTCAATGGACGTACTCTATGCTGTCTGAAGAGACTGGGTTTTGGAGTGACCAACCGTAAGTAAGGTAATGAAAAATAATCGCACCTTAGATTAGTAAGTCTTCTTGTCTCCTAAGAAAAGTTGCATATGTAACATAGACATGATTTTTAGTTTATTCCAATAGTGGTCTTCATCACATTGCATGTTGAAACAAGTAGACTTTTTTTTTTAAAGGGTGGATTTCTTTAAGATAAAAATTATTGACTAGTATTTTTTAAATTTTGGAGATGAAACATGGTCAAGGTTTTTTGCATGACCAATTCTAAAGTGATTTCATAACCAAAAATCTGATATCAGTTGCATTGGTTACTGTTCTTCCTGATGTATCTGTGTACTTTCCTCTTAAAAAGAAAAGCCTGTTTTTAAATCTAAAAAAAAAAAAGTCAGCATGTGTATAACGAGAAAAAAAATGAAGAAAATCAAGTGCAAGCTACCTGCATGGATTGTATATAATTTTGTGCTGGAAGAATTTCCACTGAAACCATTAAAATAATCAACTGGCACAGGAGGCACTGAAGGGATGCACCTGCGTAGGAATTGGTTTTTGTGTTTCAGCTTTATGAATATAGTTCACATGAGTTCTTTGTCTCATACTGCTTAGTATCAATAGAGTGCTGTCCCTCAAGTGCAGTGTCAATTAAATATGGAGTGTGCACATACTCCTTGGTAATATATAGCAAGAAGAATATATTGAGGATTTTAAATGTAAATGTAAAATTATGATCCGACATTTAGTTTAGCTTTCTGTCTGACATAGTGTTAAACAGAGGTACACCTTTTGCTGTTTTTGTTGATAATGAGAGGCACATTTTCACAGAAGTGGCTTTACTGCCTGAGAGCAATTTGCTGCTATCATTTATTCCTCTTAATTTTGAAATGGGGAGCTGTGCTTCTGCTTAGCACAAGCAGTTACTTACTCCACTCAAATAAAAATCTAGTACTAAGCATTACAGTTTTTGTGGCTCTGAGATCTCTATGCTTTATATATCATGCATCCATGGTAATTGAGTAAGGCCCATATCCCACTGACCGTTATTAAATGGGGAATGTTTTTCCAAAATCCAATTTTTGTCAAGATCTCAGACATGATTCATAATACAGCATACTGTAATGAGACCTATTCCTTAAATAGCCACATTTTATAGCAGTTCGATATGAGAAAAATAAAGGTCAGCAAGGAGTGCAAAATGGAAGTAATAAGGTAACTTCTAACATTTGCTTGAAAATTAACTGCACTACGCCATATTTTTCCATCTCTAAAACTTGTCCTGAGATACTTTTTAGCCAGGATGTCAGTGAAAGAAATACCTTTATGTTACCAGTATATGATCTGATCAGGAATAAAAAAATATGTTCTGTTTGTGTTACAATGCCAGTTTTTAGGAAACTGCAGGAAGCAATACCAGGTTTTTGCTGTTTTTGTTGGAGTTTTTTGTTTGCTTATCTAAAGACTGTGTAACAACTTCTGTGTAGTGTAGCTTTTACTTCATTTGATGTATCAGTATATGGTTTCCTAAGGTAATATCAGCCCTTGGATTCTGATGAAAAGGCAGGGGAAGGCTTTATTTAGATCAGAAAAACAGAAGAATTTGACACAGAAATCTTGTATTCACCTTTAAATTTTCTGAATTTTACTGTCCAAATACCAGGGAAAGGAGGGAGCCAGGGAAGAGAGGGAGAACCATAATCCCACTGATTTTAGAATGAGAGGCACTTGAGTCAATTCTGCAAGATCAGATCACACAAAAAAAAACACAAAATGAAAAAATAAAAATAATAAAACAACTGTTAATTATACTCCTTAACTCCTTATATTCTTTTACTTAATGGGGAAATTTCCTGCTTTCATTTCATTTCTAGTATGATGTCAGTAAATATACAGTGATGGAGTTAGAAATAGCAAGCAGGTAAGAGGTTGTAAATTTGATTTCTTGCTATCTCAGTTTGCAGAGGAATATGAGAGAGCTGAAAAGCTGGCTGCCCAGAAATCCAATGAAGCTTGATAAGGAGGCCCTACCTGATCTCGAAGAGACGGATTGCTACACAGCACCCTTTAGCCGTGCACGCATACACCAGTAAGTGTTGGAACTAGAAATACAGTGCCAGAGACCAGAAGGATTTTTTTTATTTTCTCACTACTAAGCAAGTGCCATACAGGCAGCCATTAACAGATGGTCACTGGCAAATACCCAGTATCATGTCTGGTATTTTCTATGGTTTTACTCTTAAAGCTAAAATCTGTTCTCTGTTACTTGCTGTATGACAGTCACAGTGAGTAGTATGAACAAAAATTTGACTGAAAAATCAACACCACCTTTTTGGTTTAGAAGTTTTGCTTTCCATTACATTACAAAATGCAAATACTTGCTCAAGTTTGCTTAGCTTAATAACATATTTTACTTAGGCAAAGCCTGAGACAGCTGTAGAAACTGTGGAAACACCTGGAAATGGGCTAAAAATAGTGCCAGGGTTTTTGTTATCAAATGTGCATTTGAAAAATGCTTTTGTCTCTGAAGGAATCAAGATATATATATATATATATATATATATATATATAGTATGTATAGTATAGTATATATAGTGTATATATATAGGTATATGTATATACACCTATATGTATACACTATATATATACCCCAAATAAAAACTGTGTGCTCAGATCACCACCTTGATGATGATCTAGTTTAACCATTTCATAATTTTTTTTTAAGGACAAAAGCAGTCTTGAATATTCTAGCTATTTGTTTATTTTTAAATTATTTTGTGATAAGTCTTTCAGGAAATGAAAGTTGATATAAAACAGAAATGTAAGTTGGGCTAAACAGATTTTTTTTCTTCTAAGTGAAGAAGCTATATGCTAGTGGACTGACTATGCCCTACAAGGACAGAATAATTGCATTATCATCTTATTTCTTATTTTTTTAGTAATTAGCTATATTGCATTGGGACAATCAGTTGTTCACAGTGTTATTTCTCAACCAGCTCAGCTGACGTTATGAATTGCAAGAGTGTAATCTTTGGCACAGCTGAGTAGGCAAAAGCTCCTGCATGTCAGATTTCTGGCATTCAGAATCCTGAGCCATCTGGGAAAAGGATATTTGCGTTATCTGGCTCCATCCTAGGATTTTCTGTGGAGCTGCTACTGAAGTGTCCAGTGCCTGGAGCTAAGCGTGTTTTGTTTTGTTTTTGTTTGTTTTTCCCCAAGTAACAATGGTAGTAGTTCTATGACTTGGACCTCTGCCAATTTATCAGTAACATGAATTTCAGAATGATCACTACTTCTGAATATTATTTTTTTAATTTATATCCAGCATGGAAATGACCTAGATAGTAGGACGTTTTAGAAAAGAATTAGTTTATTTGCTCATTTTCCCCAACAATCTGTGATAAAGACAAATATGGGGGGTTATCTGAGAAGATGCTTTAGGAATGCAAAATATTATGTCTTGTGCAGTAACCAAGAAGTGTAAAGATACAATAAATCACTCTAAGAAGAAAACATTGAGCAGCTATATTTCAACACCTGTGCATTGTTTTGAATATTGAAAGACATTCATTATTTCTATAGTTTTACAATAAACAATAAAGACAGCTTCTTCAGCAACTCCACGAGAAGTAGAATCGTGCATCACATGCTACAGAGAACGAAGTATGAAGATGGAAAATCCAAAATGGGTAAGAATGCTTTATTTTTTTTAACCCGTTTTATATCTTTACTTGCCTGAAATAGTATTTAGTGGAGTAAACTTGATTAATTTTGCCATGCTCTTGAAATCTTTGTTCAACCAGTAATACAGTTGAATGAAAGCTGCAAGCAATTGCTCTGTTAAATAACTCAGTGAAAAATAGCAATAGTTTTCACTTAATACTCATTTTTAAAATAAATATGAGAGATTATAATAGCTTTATATGATCAAGAGCCATAAGAAAGATAATGTGTACCCCAGAAAACTTACAAGAGTTTTTTAGGACTGGCCCTGATACTGGTAGAACCCAGCAGTGCCAGTCCAGCAGAATCAATCAGAGCTGCACTTAAATTATTTGAGATCTCCACTGCAGCTTAGAGACGGTTGATTTAAAGGCAATTCAATTTTTATTGACACTTCTATTACAGTACTGTATTTCAGAAGGTCTAGTTACTCATTTTCATTTGCAATTAACAGGGAATGTGTGTATGATCTTGTTTTGTTTACGAGAATTAAATTAAGAATTTAATACATAGATAGACACCTAAAGCCTTATAAAGACGAAATCAATTACAGAAAGTTGTTGCTTGAGTTTCTGGGAGAAAAGCAGTAGTAAGAAAATCTTAGAAACTGAGGGTTGAAATCTAATGCTATTGAAATTGGTGACGACAAGTTTCATCTTGAGATTAATGTAATTTGTATGTTATGTTTGAATGGACAGATCTGAAATGTGTCATGAGAATTTATTTCTTGGGTAAATTTGGCTATATAGGTATCCTATCACAGGCAACTGAATCTTTTTATTGTTATTATTATGGTTACTACTTTATTTTTTATAACATGCTTTGATAGTAAAATATATCTGGCTTTAGGAGGACTCTAGGAACTGATCCAAAATGTTGCAGCAGAGCATTGATCTGATACAAACTCCTTCAGCTGGTTCATATTTAAAAGTAACAGGTTAGCTTTTAACCCTGCAGAGGTTTTGCTGCCTCAAAGATTGTCCATGCCACTCTGTGTGTGCCAGATCATTTGGTCACCCATCAAATCTGTATCGTATGCTCTGATTAATACAACATGAGTGTAACTACCTTCTCACACTTGATCTAGCACAAGAACCCGACCATGAAAGCAAAGTTGAAGACACTGGCCCTCAGAAAGATGTAGTTTGACAGAACTAGAATGCTTAAGGTATCAGTAAGACCCATGGTCGGTGCAACAATTGATGACTGTCATGTTTAACAGCATCCCGAGCATCTAATGTGAAGTTGCATTCTCGTTTCATAACCTGACAATTAATTCTTGGTGCTTGAAGTTAAATATATATTAAAAAATCATGTTTGAACTAATGTGTTTTTTTCCTTTTAGGTATTAATAGATTACTAAATAATGGAACTTATGAAGCAGCATTTCCACCACATGAGGTAAACTCATTAGTTTTGTTTTTGTATTTATATTTTGATAAAAGCTTGCATTAGTATTTCAATATTATAGTTTTCTATTTTGTCTTGCAAATGTTTTATTTCACTAAGTAGCATTGAGACTTTTTTTTTTTTTACTAACAGCTCTTTAATGTTGGCTTTTTGAAATTAAAAAAATATATATATTTATTTTTATGTAATGCATTGTAATAATCCTGGAACATTTCCTGGAACATTTTCTTACTGATCTAGACTACTATGTTTTTTCTAAGCAGATAGTGCCTACGGAGTTCTTAACGGCAATGTTAATTATTCTAAATTGTTGCAATTAGTTGCATTAAATTATTTATCCCTGACACCATTCAAAATATTATTTTTTTTTAAATAGGTTGTTCAATGGATAAAATTTAGGGAAGCAGTTTACTTATTTCCTATTTAATCCTTTCTGTATAGTTCAGGATAGCTTCTACTTGATAATTCTACTAGTTTAAGGTCTACTGAAGAGCTGTGAAATAAGTGAAAAACTTGTCTTTGTCTTCAGAGGGTTATCAGAGAGTCTTTGTGCATTGAAAGGAAAGAAGTAAGCTACAGATCTTTGGTCATCATAAATGCTGATCAGTAGCTATAATTGCAGCCGTGAACTGTGGTTGATTGGCTGAATACTGTGACTTGATCTTGTGTTTCAAAGGATTGGCCTATGCTTTACAAATTGAAAGTAATTTTTTATATGGTATAAATAATTAAATGCAGGGAATACAGAGAAAGAATATTTTAGATAAATAATTGAATATAATTGTTAACGCTTCAGTAGGGCATTACTGACTGTAGGAAAAAGCTAGTCATACTGCCAGAAAAAAAACTGTGAAGCTTTCTCTGGCTTCCAAATCCATGCTCTCATATGCATTTTCTGTATATATTCCTTTGTTATGTCACAAGCTTCAATTTCAGAGTTTCAGTATAAGCTTAATGAAGTCACATATTTAAGCCACTCATCTTAATTGCAGCTTAACTGGTGCTAAGGATAGTGGTTAAACACCCTCCACTTTTTTTTTTTTTAATTAATCACACAGGAAAATGAGAAATTCAGTCCCAGAGTGAACACTGTGAGACTTGGACTCTGTCATAGATAAGCAGTGCAGAAAGAGGCAGGAAAAAAATACCTAAAATGTACAATGCTGGCTAATGCTTTATGTATTGCACTCATTCAGGTGACTGTGAGAATAAGCTGATATTCTGTTCCTAGAAACTTCTCAATGTTGCAAAGGCCACTCTGTGCTAACATTTTGGTATGGCTCTTTGCCAACTTTAATGCAGAACATTGTTTTTAAGTCATTCTTAAACCAGAGGGGTCAGCAGACTCCAACAAGTAAATAACGTTCTTTCAGTGTGAGGAATGTTCAAGATTTCAAATAAATTATAAAAATCTAAATGGCTAAACAGCTTGAGTTTACCAGGTTCACGAATCTGTCTCTTACCAAGAAGTAGTTCGGATTACTTGCAGTTGCTTGATGAATAATTTTCTTTACCATAACTGAGAGTTCTCTAATGAAAGGACATTTCGGGGGGAAGAAGTTCAAATAAACGTCCTGCCTCAGAATTGGGGTAAAATGGCAAATACAAGCAATTCTGTTTAGGATGGGTCTAGTGAATCTGTGTTACTTCTCAGCTGCTGGGCATGAGGCTGTTCTTTCAGGCTGTCAGGAGGTGTGTAAATGTCAGGCAAGGACTCTTTTTGAGCCAGATTGATTCTGTTTTGATTTTAATGCCTCTGAGACTTCTGTGCAGGCTTCAAAATAATGCCAGTTCTGTTGTTTCCGTCATCTTAAGGAATATGTACCACAGTCATAGGAAATGTCTAGGAGAGGAGGATCAGGCTGACCTACCAGAATTTTCTGAAATTTTATAGGAAAAACAAAAAGATACCACAAACACATCTCATGATTTTTTTTTTTTAATTGAAGTAGAAAAACTGTTCTTGAAGCAATATAGAGCTGGGTAGTTCTTTATAGCCTTGTGCTAGTATGATTTTGTCATTAATTCTTAGAGAAATTGGCCATTTCAGAAGTGTATTTACCATCTCTCTCTCGTAGGCTCACATGTTACCTGTAGGTGACGTTTCCTAGAGTTGTCCATAACAAATTGAAACTTATTTAATAAGCATAGTGAAATCATAATTTAAAATTATATTCAAATATCTAAGAAATGTATTTATATTCCATAGAGTCTGGCAATATATTGTTATTTATTTGTGTTTTTCAGGGAAGCCACAAAAGCAGACATCCCATCAAAACACATGGAGCTCAGAATCACAGACACCTTTTATACGAGCGTTGGGCACGGTGGGGAATGTGGTACAAATACCAACCTCTTGATTTAATCAGGTATTAGTACTTTGAAAAGCAGCTTGCTTCTGTGATACAAGTAGCCCGATAAAAACACAAATCATACTGCTAAATCCATTGTCCTTACACTTCACTGTAAAATTTAGCTATTCTCTATGATTAGGGAAGACTGGAATTCTCTAAATTGCTTCTTATGGATGGTCTTCTGTGCAAGGCTATTGATTTCAAGTGAGGCTGAATAAAGGCACATAGATCCGGCTGCTTGACAGTTCACAGAGTGAAAATACCCATGAAGTGGGCTGCTGATCAGAGACACCTGCCCCTCATGACAGCACTTTTGAACGTAGAGACTGTTACCCACATGGACAGAGTTATCAGATCCACTGGGGATCTGAAGTTCCCATGTAGGTTTAAATAAAATTCTGTTTATATACATACAATTAATGTCATAGGTTCCCAACTGTAAAGCAGAGAAATATCTTTAATTGCAGTTAAGTAACTGGGTTGCTTGGGTTTCATATTTTCCTCAACTTGGACATTGAATACCAGTAATTCAGTTTTCGTTGATGTCTGTTTTTACTCCTGATATGACAATCATAAACAATCATTATGCCCAATATTGTTCCACTGAAGGCTGTGGAGCTAAGAATGTGCTATGCAACAATTCTGTGCTAATCTAATAGGATCATCCAGATCCGGGATTTACTTTTTGTTCACTGCTACTTCATCTTTTACAGTAACTGATATCCACATTTTGAAGAATTAAAGCTGAAACTTCAGCTTGTGTTTTCAATCTATTATTTTCTAACTGGTAATACTTTGAAATATGTCATACTATATGATTATCCATCATAAATTATTTTTATAATGGAATACTTAGGCCATACAAACTTACATTATTCCTTTCGAGAAACTGTGTGTGTGTGTATCTGTGTATTTGTGCGTGTAAATAAAGTCTCCTGCATTTTAGCAACGTTGAAATTAATGCATCTACTTAGTCATTGCAAGGACGTGAAAATTGCAGCACGCTTCAGTTACATCCTTAAAAAATACATGCTCTAGTAAGTCTGCAGTTAGTATCACTAGAATGTTGTGTTAGCCCGAATTAAAACATTTTGGTAACCTGACAATAGTTTTACTATAAGCTTGTAATGGTGATGGCTTATAAAAGTTATTCTGCTACTGTGAAGGTAGATACTGTTCACCACAAGTTTTAACTTTAAAAAATGTATGCTTTTCCTCTTCATGTAGGCGATATTTTGGTGAAAAAATTGGACTGTATTTTGCCTGGTTGGGATGGTATACTGGAATGCTGATTCCCGCTGCCCTGGTTGGGCTCTTTGTTTTCCTTTATGGATTATTTACAATGGATTCCAGCCAAGTAAGGTAAAATGCCATTTAAAAATATTATAATAGCCTGTTGAATATTAACAGTCTTGCACAAGTTAGATCATTTTATTTTTAAATGCTTTTCAGATATGGTAATCATAATTCTAACCAAATAGAGCAGTGGGTTCTTCAATCAAGTGCATCCACTTTGTATATCTGTTTTACATCAAGTTGGGTGCATACCATTTACAGCAAGTGCTCTTACCACTGCATCTGCAATGATTCCAATTCTGTCTGTAAGAGAAAAGAACAAATACTGATTCTAATGTCACATATACTGCAATGGTTATCATTCTAGTCAAGGCTCATGGGCGAAAAATACAGACATACTTTACTCTTTAATTCCATTTTGCTTTTAACCTCTAGAGTGTAGTAGAGCTGTAAAACTTCAACTTATTTTGGGTATGCTTTTTTTCTATACAAATGTTAATAGTGTTAAATTTAGAAAATTCTTAATTCTGTTGGTGTAAACTGTGGCCAGGAATTACAGCTTCAAGGACATTGCCACCACATGAAATGAACCAAATTTTCAAGTTTCTGTTCAGTTTCTGCAATCACTTTTGTGATTTGCTCTGAGAGTGGTTTATGTCAGTTTAAAAATAGTGATGAGAGTGTTAGAGTTAAATGCTGGCTGTATTTTTAGGAACCGTTACAGGAGGAAGCGCCCTTACTACATCAGGTATCATCAGACAGAAGGGTATCAGTGGTTTTGCAATTGCAGCTGTTGCTCCAAGCAGTTTCAATTCTTAGGCAGTAAGCACAATGAAATCAGATTTCATACAAAGTGTTTCTTGGCCTTTGAGCAGCAGTACTTTACATTTCTTTATGGAATTGTCTTTATTTTCTGACAGTTGTTATATTCTGCAGTGCTGCAATTAAGGCTTTTTTAGGCAGTTTGTTTTACGCCAAACTCCTGAGAGACTTGACAGCTTCAGACTGCATTAAATGCAATAAAATGCAATAATATCAGCCAGGAAACTATGCACAGTTACCCTGCTTGCAGGAGGCTTCAGGGTATGAATCTCATGAGGGCAGAGGTAGGCTAGCTTTCATATTTTCCCATCTTTCCTTTTGGATGCAGTTGAGCAGCTGCAGACTGAAGAGGCAGATTTTCACTTACTCTCCATGGAGGTTGGTTGTCTCAGATCCTGTCCTGAGGTGCCTCAGTGTCATGCTGAGGAACCAACCAGAGGCTCTGGACTGTATTCCAGAAGCAAGAGCCTGAAAGTTAGATGATCTGCTGTATAGCTTCAGATGCCTACAAGGGGAGGGGAGTAGTTATATATCCACTCGCCTAGGCGATCGGCTCCAGGGCAGACACGTTGTGCAGCAGAGCTGGAGATCGAGGCAGACAGGGATTTCTTTTCCCACATCGAGGCCACTCGAAGCAGCTGAGCGAGCCGCCAGGACCCGGCCGCCCTCTCAAGGGAGGCTGACGAGGCGTAGGCAGTGCCAGCAGCAGCAGCGGGCCATTCAAATCAGGCGTCGCCGCCATTTGGCAGCCAGTTCTACAGGCAGCTGGCGTAATCGCCAGCACTTTTTCTTCTGGGGGACTTCAACTTCCCAGACTTATCCTGGAAATACAATACAGCTCAGAGGAAGCAGGCTAGGAGGTTTCTGGAGAGCGTGGAAGACAGCTTCCTGATGCAGCTGGTTAGTGAGCCTACCGGGGGGGTGCCCCGCTGGACCTGCTGTTCACAAACAGGGAAGGCCTGGTGGGAGATGTGGTGGTCGGGAGCTGTCTTGGGCAGAGTGACCACGAAATGGTAGAGTTCTCTGTTCTTGGCGAAGTCAGGAGGAGGATCGGTAAAATTGCTGTCTTAGACTTCCAGAGGGCAGACTTTGAGCTGTTCAGGACACTGGTTGGCAGAGTCCCTTGGGAGGTGGTTCTGAAGGGCAGAGGAGTCCAGGAAGGCTGGGCACTCTTCAAGAAGGAAATCTTAAAGGCTCAGGAGCGGTCTGTCCCCACGTGCCCAAAGAAAAGCTGGCGCAGAAGAAGACCGGCCTGGCTGAACAGAGAGTTGTGGCTAGAGCTTAGGAAAAAAAAAGAGGGTTTATGATCTTTGGAAGAGGGGGCGGACCACTCAGGTGGATTATAAGGATGTTATAAGGCTGTGCAGGGACAAAATTAGACAGGCCAAAGCTCATCTGGAGTTTAATCTGACTACTGCTGTTAAAGATAACAAAAAATGATTTTATAAATACATAAACACGAAAAGGAGAACTAAGGAGAATCTCCATCCTTTACTGGATGCAGGGGGGAAACTTAGTGATGAGAGATGAGGAAAAGGCTGAGCTGCTTAATGCCTTCTTTGCCTCAGTCTTTAGCAGCAAGACCGGTTGTTTCCTGGATACCCAGTACCCTGAGCTGGTGGAAGGAGATGGGGAGCAGAATGTGGCCCTCATAATCCACGAGGAAATGGTTGGCGACCTGCTACAGCACTTAGATTTACGCAAATCGATGCAGCCAGATGGGATCCACCCGAGAGTACTGCAAGAACTGGCGGAAGAGCTGGCCAAGCCGCTTTCCATCATTTCTCAGCAGTCCTGACTATCAGGAGAGGTCCCAGTCGCCTGGCGGCTAGTAAACGTGACACCCATCTACAAGAAGGGTCGGAAGGTAGACCCGGGAAACTATAGGTCTGTTAGTTTGACTTCAGTGCCAGGGAAGCTCATGGAGCAGATTGAGTGTCATCACGTGGCACTTGCAGGGCAACCGGGCAATAGGCCCAGTCAGCATGGGTTTATGAAGGGCAGGTCCTGCTTGACGAACCTTATCTCCTTCTATGACAAAGTGACGCACTTAGTGGATGAGGAAAAGGCTGTGGATGTGGTCTATCTTGATTTCAGTAAGGTCTTTTACACAGCATTCTCCTCAAGAAACTGGCTGCTCATGGCTTGGACTGGTGTACGCTTCGTTGGGTTAAAAACCGGCTGGGTAACAGGGCCGAAAGAGTCGTGGTGAATGGAGTTAAATCCAGTTGGAGGCCGGTCACTAGTGGCGTCCCCCAGGGCTCAGTACTGGGGCCAGATCTCTTTAATATCTTTATCGATGATTTGGATGGATCATCTGGATCGAGTGCACCCTCAGTAAGTTTGCAGACGACACCACGTTAGGTGCATGTGTCGATCTGCTCGAGGGCAGGAAGGCTCTGCAGGAGGATCTGGATAGGCTGGACCGATGGGCTGAGGCCAACCGTATGAAGTTCAACAAGGCCAAGTGCCGGGTCCTGCACCTGGGGCACAACAACCCCAAGCAGTGCTACAGGCTGGGAGATGAGTGGCTGGAAAGCTGCCTGGCAGAGAAGGACCTGGGAGTACTGGTTGATAGGCAGCTGAATATGAGCCAGCAGTGTGCTCAGGTGGCCAAGAAGGCCAACAGCATCCTGGCCTGTATAAGAAAGAGTGTGGCCAGCAGGGCTAGGGAAGTGATTGTCCCCCTGTACTCGGCTCTGATGAGGCCACACCTCGAGTAGTGTGTTCAGTTTTGGGCCCCTCGCTACAAGAAGGACATCGAGGTGCTCGAGCGAGTCCAGAGAAGGGCAACGAAGCTGGTGAGGGGTCTGGAGAACAAGTCTTACGAGGAGCGGCTGAGGGAGCTGGGCTTGTTCAGCCTGGAGAAGAGGAGGCTCAGGGGCGACCTTATCGCTCTCTATAGGTACCTTAAAGGAGGCTGTAGAGAGGTGGGGGTTGGTCTGTTCTCCCACGTGCCTGGTGACAGGACAAGGGGGAATGGGCTAAAGTTGCGCCAGGGGAGGTTTAGGTTGGATATTAGGAAGAACTTCTTTACCGAAAGGGTTGTTAGGCATTGGAATGGGCTGTCCAGGGAAGTGGTTGAGTCACCACCCCTGGAGGTCTTCAAAAGATGTTTAGATGTAGCCCTTAGTGATATGGTTTAGTGAAGGACTTGTTAGTGTTAGGTCAGAGGTTGGACTCAGTGATCTTGGAGGTCTCATCCAACCTAGATGATTCTGTGATTCTGTGATATTATTATAGCTAACATGAACTAGTGTTAATTTCAAAATATTGATAGAGGGTGTGTTAATGCAGAAGCCCTTGGTGTGTGCTTATGGCAGTCCCAGAACATCTGTAATCTGGATGTGTTAATTCTGGGCAGAAGGTCATCTCTGTTTACGAAGGTGTGAATCTGTGCGTTCACTCTGACTAGTCATGACACAGTAGTGTCAGCTCAGTGCATTGCTATGACCAAATGAGTAAGACATGCGGTGAGATGCAGATTCAAGAACAGAGCTTACCTAACTCAAGTTGACTGTTATGACCTGATAAAACGTATGTAGATATTTTCTGTATCACCCATGTCACCTCATTACCTACCTGCTGCAGATGTTCCTGCTTGAGCAGGGTCTTTGGACCAGATGACCTCCAGAGATCCCTTCCAACCTTAACCATTCTGTAATTCTGTAATTTTAATGGACAGTGACAGCAGATGCTGTTCCTTGCCTTATATGTTTGCTTAACCTGGAAGAAGGTAGTGAGGGTTAAACAGGAACTTTACACCTGTAGAGGAGACAGGAGCCATCCATAAGCAGGCAGAGAGACCACACAACCTAAAAGTTGTTATCACCATATTCTGGGGATGTGAGCTGATTGGTTCTGCTGTGTCTGCAGTCATTTAAAGAAACTACTGTGTAAACGTTCATGTTAGTTTTGATATATATTATTTGATTTTGAGCACTGAAGCTACAAATTTATGCAAATGTTTATCAAATGCTATGCAAATTTTATCAGCCATCCGGAAGAAACTGAGTCAGATACATAACTCTGGCAAAATCTAAGCACAGGCATTGCAGTCACAATTCGGAATTAAGGCTTAGTGCCAGGGCATTATGGCAATGTTTTAAATGCTGCATTACCCCAAGTTCAGTATTATTCAGCGTAATGCTTTTTCATGTGAAACTGAGCTTTCATCCTATTAATATCTGTAATTAGGAATCAGTGGATGTTAGGAAGTGTTGATTTACAGTATGATAAATTCTGGGGGGGGGGGGGGGGGGGAATGGTTTTCATGTGTCCTTTTACCACGAAATTTGAACTTACCAACTGATCAAATTATTTTTGTGGAAGCATGCTCTTCTCAGTAATGCCCGGGCACCTTTCGGGATGGTTGGCTTGCAGGTAGCTATCGTGAATCCCCCTCTAGTGGCTGCAGGCAGAAAACGAACGTTTTATTCTTTCAGCAGAGAAGAATGAGCACATACATGTTACAGTGCCATTAATCAAATATTGATTGCGGTGCCAGCCAGAGGTTTTGTGCAGCAATAATTAGGGTGTTGTGAAGAACGTTGTCACATCCAATAAGTAGTTTGTCTTGCTTACAAAATGTTATGGGTGCCTGCCTCTGCACCATGCCCAGGGGCTGGTATGAGGTGGTCACGGGGCAGCTCTCGCTGCTGAATGCCCATGGCCCAGGACCCCGGCGCTGTCAGTCCCTGCCCCGTGCAGTATAAAGACAGTCTGTGTAGTTCATCCCTGGCTGCCACAAGCAGGTCAGAAGCTGAGGATGTATTTGATCCCCTTTGGTGGTGGTACCCTTCCTTCTTTTCCTGGGCAAGTAGCCCTCTCACACACTGCCTTTGCCCTTTATTGGAGAGGATCCCTCCTTTCCTCAGATATAATTTTAGGAAAACAATAAACTTTTAGATCAAACGGAATTACTCAATGATTCTGATGTATTATGCAGGGAGGAAGAAGGTGAAATAATAAGATGAGATACAAAAACCCTGATACACTGTGATATCAGGGCCCATATACTGTTATAAGAAAATAAGCACCTGTGTCCCGTGTTTAGAAGCAGAAGTTTCTCCCCAGTTAGGGACATTTTTCTTGTTTAACGTAAAAGAGGTACATAAGAATGGCAGTTTTATTGAAAGCAGTTTGGGATGGAAGATGTTGTTTTTCTTGCATGAGTTTTGAATAAAGCTTGGTAATACTCCCGTTGCCCGGATTTGGCACTGAGGTTCCCCAGGGTACTGTGTGTCAACCACTAGTTCTAGGATTCAGTTGTGAAATTAACATAACCAAAAATCAAAGAGTCTGGAGTTGAAGAGAACTCCACAGTAGCTTCCAGAAAATTTGGATTACATTTTTAAGTCTCAGACATGCAGAAAGAAAAAATGAAGAATGTGAACATGTATATCTGGTTTCATACACTTTTAAAAATATTTTGATCTGTTTGCCCTAATTGAGTTAAACTGTGAACAATGGGTCTGTCATATGGAAGGGCTTAAATAATAGTCCTTTAGAAGTCCTTTCATTTGGGTTCTTTTTTTTTTTTTTTTGAAACAAATTATGTGGCGTATCTGTTACACATCTTTATTCTTAAGTTAGTTATCAAGCTATTACATGTTGATTATTCTATATAAAATAAGTCTGATGATTTTAAAGAAGGTTGCTTTCAGTGCATCTGTACGCATCATTAATTATCACTGGTCTAATTTGTCACACTGTTGTCAGTCAAACAGAAAGGCCAGGCATGAACACAGCACAGCTTTAGGCATATTCACAACGTGTGCTCTTGTCAGATTTCAGATATGTAAGTGAGAATAGTCCAAAGATGTTTATTTGCTCTGTTATGGTGAAGATTTGAATTGCAGTAACAATTAACATAGCACTTGTCATGAACACTTGTGCAATGCGTGTCTTCACAGACTAGTGCTCAAGCACGTAGCCTGTCACTGGCAGTACAATTTGCTGAAACTTCATGTTATCAAAAACAAACGTAGACTGTAACTCAAGATATAGAATATAGCATTTATAATGTTGAATTTAAATTGAAATAGAGTAGAATTTGGCCTTATATGTGACAACAGGTTACATTACTGTCAAACCATTATATCACTTTGTTGAAATATGATTTTCTATGCTTACTTATTCGCATGAAAATGCAATCAAGAAAATTCTTGTTTGTGACACACTGTAAGCTGTTACTCTGCACTTCTGAAATGACGGGCTGTGCTCTTTCTGGCTTTCAGGGTTGCTTAGAACAATTTCTTAAGCCCACATTATGTTGTACTGTTTTAGTGAATTACTGGTTGTGATGTTATGTGCAGTATGAGCAAAGATCACAAATGTGACATCTGGGTAACACTAATCTTTTATTTCTGTATACTGTTATGTTGGACAGGATTTAATAGATGCATTCATTTGGTAATAAACATAATCTTCCATATAGTATTAGAACTGTAAATTCAGGTTTTATGAGGAGGAGAATGAAAGCATAATGTTTATTAAAACAAACCAAGAGAGTAATTTCCTGGCATTTGCTTTATAGTACTACTTTCCTAGTGTGACATAGGATTTCAGGCATGTCAACATTGCTGAAGGTGATTGCTGAGTTTCTCTACTTACTCACTGCAGTTAAAATTTGCCTTTAAACTCCTTTTGCACTTCTGGTGCTTCTACTTTGCCTATGTCAAGGCACTTAAGTACTATGTTTTCAATATGAATAATCCCAGTGAAGTCAGAGATTTCATAACCCCCAAATCTTAAGATCTTTAAGCAGTAGAATGTCGTTTGAAGGTATTTTACCCCAAAACAGGATAGTAAATTGTTCTTTTTTTTATTAGCTATAAACATAAGTTCTTCCATAGGTAATAAAAATGCAAAGACTTAAACTGCTAATGCCAGAAATGCCTGTCAGTGGGGTTTTACACGGTGACCTCCTGACCTAGGTACGTATGCAATCATACTGTGGGACAGACCTTCAGCTGATGTAAAGTGGGATAATCGACTGAAATCGGTGATGTCCATCTGCTAGTGTTTGGTGTCTTCTACATCATATGGATAAACATGCAGTAATTTGCTTGGCAAGTAGTAAACAGAATTTTGTTCTTCAGTTTGTGATATTTCTTTTGGAGAGTATGGGATATTTACAAGCATAAATATCAGATAAATATCAATAAGATATTGCATCAACTCTAGGGCCCACAGTTTTAGGGTGGTGACCAAGTTGGGATTAAACTTTTTATGCCAAACATTCACTTCTAATTTATTTTATTGAGTCAGTTTTATGGTGTAGGCATGCTGTTGACAAATAGAGGCCACAAATGGTGCAGCCTCAGAAAATCTTGAGAATACTAAACGCCTGTTTGTAACCTTTGTTTTCCTATCTTATATTAAAGCAAAGAGATCTGCGAGGCAAATGAAACCATCATGTGCCCTATGTGTGAACGCAATTGCACACTACAAAAACTCAATGAAAGCTGCATATATGCCAAGGTAATTAATAGCTTACTGCTATCATGATAATTTTTGTCTCAAGGTCCACTTTTATTATGTAATGGCAGCCCTTGTTCCAGCAAAGACTGCAAAATGTGTTGTTTATCTACAGAGTTTTCAGCCTCTGCAATCCGTGCTTCTAATACACGAATAATCTGAAATATTCAGAGATGACTCTGAAACTTGTTTTACTCTTTTAAAACATTTCCTTCCAAAATCCTTAATATTTTGATCGACTTATAAAGTCGCCTGAGTAACAAAACTTCTCTTGGAAGGTTTATCCTACTTTCCCTTAAAATTAACTTCTTGCTTTGTTTTCCTTGGTTGCTTGGTAATTGAAATTCTGCTCCTGCTAAAGGAATTCTCTAGCATTGCCTAGGATTTCAACGTGTCTGTGGTGTGCTTTGCTTTTTCAAACTAATGCAAAGAGTTTACACAATTAAATATTTTGCTACAAGAAGCTATCCTTCAGACTTAACTAATCATAAGTACTTCAGTGGATGTGCAATGTTAACAAGTGAGTAATATATATTTTGATGCGTGCTAGTGTGTTCATAACGCTGGAAAAGCAGCCTTGCCATTTTTCTTGGAATTCTTTAGCCCATAAGACAAATCTTATTCAGAAGTTTACATTTATGGAACGGTGATTGTCTCTAGGTTGTGGCAATGCAACAAAACTAAGCAAAGTGGAAGAGAAAAATCAATTTTCATTAGATTTTGAAATTTGGTATTTAGACAGGACTTGGAGTGAAACTCAATGTTTCAAAAGTATGTGTGAAGCAATATTCGAAAAACATATGATCTTGACAGAAATTATTTGTATTTTTTTTAATTTAGCTTTCTATTTTTTAATGAACAAGTTGTTTTTCATTTATGTTATAATGTTATATATTATATAAATACAATATATTTAAGGCCAACCTGTGTTTCATTTTTAAATACTGCTGCAACTTTATAGCGAAATATGGCTGCATTAATTTCTTTTCCTAGCTTTTTAAACTCATTTCATAAGTTTTTACATGTACCAAAGGTAAAAGCTTTCTTAATTAAAATAACATTATGCAAATCATACATCCCATGTGAGAAATGTCTCTTTTTAGAATATGACGAGTAACTTATTCAGTAGTCCACTCCAGCGTGACAGAAAATTAGTACATTTAGTATTGCAGCATCCCTTTAATTTTAGGTCCTATTATTTTAACATCCCCAGTTAATAGAAGCTGATTTTGTCTCTCATGTATATTTACGCTTACATCTATCTTGTGCTTAAGTCATGCATTTTAATGTCACATTGTGAATAGTTAAATGTAGCAGAAAAAATGTGGCATTTCATCCGTACTTCTGCACACTTTTAAACCAGTCACCTTGAAACAAAATCAGATGATATGTGGGGAAGATGAGTAGTAAGCACTCATATTCCGTCTTCACAAGCACTTTCCCAACGTCCGCAAAACCTGGGGAAAATAACATAGGCTCCCAATTTTTCCTGCCAATGTTTTTGCTCTGAAAAACTGGCCAGCCTTAGATTGCTACACAGAAAACAAACAAAATTTTTCTTCTACTAGGATTTGTCTGTTCTGGATCTTCCCCAGTTGGGTCTAATCATGTTATGTATGTTTTCTGCATACATGGGTAACGTACTTCAAAAAACTGATTTTCAAGGGGCAGAGAAAGACTTCTCTTTAGGAAGGAATATGATTACCATCTGGCCGTTTCAGTGGCAAATAAATGAACCTTTTATAACTCTGAGGATATAACTGTAATGCCTTCATTCACCATGTTGTCTCTAAAGAAAATTACACTGCAACTTCACTCGTTTCTCTCGCTAGGAAACACCCGGTTTCCAGAAGGGCTTGTGATCCTGCTGGTTGCTGCTGTGTTGCTTAAGTGGAGCGGCAAATACCCAAACGTGTGTCAGCAATTCCTCTGTGCCTGCACAGAAAGCAGTGAATGAAAGCTATCTGTAATGTTAGAGAACTACGGTCTGATTTCACATATTCCTTTGTACTTTCTGAAGCACCATTAATAATATAGACAGAAATAATCGATTCGAAAATAAGGCATAAAATCTGAGAAATGAAAATGGTGTTTCCTCCTTTCTTTCCTGTTCCTGAAATGGAACTTGTCTGCCTTTCCTTCTGGTTTTGTTGCTGTAGGAACATGACTTATTTCTTCATCTTCCCCACACACAATCAAAGGGCTGTTTGCAAGAGAAGCATTTCCTGTTTCATTCCAGGGAAAGGCATTGAGTTTATTAGGAAAAGTGAGTAGTTTTGAGTAACTTTTAAGTTTATCTCCCCAGGTCTGCTCATGTCATGAGACCTGCCTCATTTAGACAAGGACTTGGGTTCATATTTCATGTTATTAGAACTGCTGTCAGGATTTCCTTCATTAAATTTCCCTTTCTTTCCCTAAATTTCCCAAATTTCCCTTTAGAGTAGTATTTTGGATAACACGAAGTAATGCAGAACAAATCACATACTTGAAATTGTTTTTTTCATCCAAGTTTCTTGAAAGGCTGGGAGACAAAATACAAAAGGTGCATTTTTCCTTCTTGCTCCTGCCAATTTCTTTCATCCCCTCCCTTCTTTCTTCATGTCCCTTTAAAAATACCCCATTAAAAATGAAGTTTGTAATTTAAGAGAAGGGCATGCCATGTCTGAGCTGTAATCTGAATTGCTGAATGCCCTAACTCTCATTCTTGCCCACATTAGGTGGATTCTTTGACGAGCAGAGGTGACTAGCACAATGCATAACGGCTCTTTGGCTGGTACTGCTCCCAGCACACCTTGCCCTAGGGCCCAGCGGCAGGGTATTAAATCAGGGTGGACTTGAAAAGTGTGAAGTCATGTGTGATGGTGACAATATCAGTCAGGTGTGCTGACTGACTGGCACTGAGTCGTGGAGTACTTCACTTCTGCTTGGAGGGCTCTGGTCAACACTTACTCCAACTGCACAGTTAGCCTGTAAGACAGTCAAATCTTAATTCTGAGTGTGGTGCTGAATAGTATAGCCCAAACACCTTTCCTCAAGACAGAGCTATGTCAAGAGCAAGATACATATTTTCTACTTTTAACAATACTAAATATGCTGGGTTGGGTTGGGTTTGTTTATTTGTTTGATTTCCTTGGAAAGATGCACTCTACTGAACAGAATATCCAAAATCACTTGCTCACACGCATGTATATTCAAAACTGAAAGTATTCATCAAGTGTACTCTACTGCATTTATTCACCTGTCACATTTTTGGCACCATACCCATTATGGTTGTATTTTCCTTTATGGAACCATATTTGGACATATTTCTATGTACAAGTAATCCCACTATACGATTTATACAGGGACCATTTTGGATTTATGGATACCTAATACCTAATATGGATAGTAAATTCCCATTTCTTCAGAAGCTTAAAAAATAAACAAAACAAAAAACTGACATACTGATTAAATCTATGTGGTATTTTTAGTAAATTCTCACAATATGAGAGTCAATTTACTCAATAAGAAATAAAATAGAGGCAAAAGCAGTACTGTTACTATTAACTTTTTTTGCTTGCCTAAGTTTTCTCTACCAAGTAATCTTGCTCACCCAGTGAAGCCAACTTTCTCTGAAAGAATGAAAATCCGTTCGCATGGGCAAGGGCAACCCTTGCTGGAGCCCGTTAGGTAATCTGCTGGAGGCGGGCTGCCAGCCGCTGCATCCCCAAACACCTTGTGTGCAGGATGTGCCTGCTGGCCAGAGTAACCTCAGATAGGAGAGAAAGTCGTGGTACAGCCCAACTCAGTCTGGTTACCTGCCCAGTTCCATTGGCATAAGGAAGGGTTCCTTTTCATGAGAAAATGATGATTGGTTCTTCAATCTTCATTGGAGTCGACACCAGTGAAAGTAAATCCTTTTCAAGAATATGATGTTCTATTCTGAGTTCAGAGAGCGGGAAATAGTCATAAACTTTTTGAATGGTTTAGGACAATACATTTCAGAACAATTTGCTGCACTTTTTTTATTATTATTTATTTGTTTTTTCTTCAGGTGATCCTCTTTCTAACATATGCCTTTTGACAAGTTGGTTTGCTCTATTATCTCACAATAGTTTGTGCTTTGGGTGGGTTTTAATTTTTTTTAAAAGAATATAAGAATGTGAAACCTATATATATACAAATATAAGAATGTAAATATAAATTTAAGAATGTGACACCTATGCTTTGTTTACTAATGCTCAGCAGCACCTTAAACCACCTTTCATTAGAAGAAATTCAGGCCCGCTGTCCATGGATAAATTACATTGTTGTCCACTGGCAACCTTAAATCTATTGAAAGTGCATTGATCTTAATTTCAGCTTCTTAAATACTGTTTCTTATTATGGCTTGAATATAAGAAGCTCTGGATTTTTGTAATATAAATTCTGATGTTTGCATAAGAACTGAGACATCACATTCACTCATTCAGATGCTTAGTGCGTTCCATAGGCTTACAAAAGCTACTTACTCCTTATTTTCTACTGGTAAATCTTGGATTTTACAGCAGATGAGCTTCTAAGGAAGCATGAGATAAAAGATAAATCCAACAAAAAGGAAGGCATTTGTGAAGTGAAATTAAGTATGTAATTTAGATTTGCATTTCTCCGACAGTCTTTTAGAATTTATTTTATATTTGTGGGAGTTGAGGGACGCTAGCCTTTTAAGAAGGAGAATACGCTAACAATTTTAGAGGCTGAGATTTCTGGATGAAAATGAATATATATTATTCTTACTTGCAGAGAAATTGCAGGATAGCTTAGAAGTAGAAAATGAAATCAAAAGGGACATTAAGTAATATATAGAAGAAGAAAAGTGAAAAGTCTGAAGCGATTTAAGCTTATGAAAATCTTAAAATAGAAAACATCAAATGGAAATTTGACCCAGGATATGAGGAGAATTCTGGAGCAATTTTTAGCCTGTCTGGACAGAGAGCAGATCTTACTGTTTCTGAAGCAAGTGCTCTGGAGATGCTTGAAGTGATAGGCTGGAAAACAACAGTCAAAGAATGGGACAAACATTGGTAGAAGAAACGTGTGAGTAGGCCTTCTTGCTGGAATGCTTGGCTTTTAAGTTCCGCCATCAGTTACGTACTCTGGGCTTCTTTGGGGCAGAAGTTAAGGTGGCAATATTGTTTGTTCCTGATGTATTTATTTTCTATTCAGGTTACACATTTGTTTGATAATGGAGGGACTGTCTTCTTTGCTATTTTCATGGCAATCTGGGGTAAGTAATTTTTAATTTACTTGTTTTTAATCAAACTGACCCTTTTGGGGATTGCTGAGTTAAAGGAGATTATAGTTCATGGTAAAAATTAAAGAATGATTTTGTCACACAAACATTTTTTTCCTCTTTTCATCAACTTCAATTTCTCTGCTAACAGTATGTGAAAGTAATACCTTTTGTTGTTAATGTGATGACTGTCTTTAGTATCTTATATATCTTTAAGCTCGAATTTTATACCATGCATGTTAAGAGTCTTTTACAGCGGCAAACACATAGGGTAATTTACTGGTCTGGAGTCAATACAAAAATCACAGTCTATAGAGAATTCTTGTAGAATAAATGAGTGCTTTGTGGGAGCTAATTAGAGGGAAATGAAGGGAAGATTTGATGATAAATGTTTACAGCAGTTTAACTACTTATATTCAAAATCTCTGTCTAAATATCTATTCATTATGTTCATTCTAACATCACACACCACGTCATAGGGCATGAAGTAGGGTGGCAGGACAGATGTGATGGTTCCAGCAGGAAATATTTGGAGGAATTAGCTTTCAATGAATACAATAATACTTCGCTGTTGAAAAGGAGGAAAGACTGGTATTAAATGTAGGACATGATTAATTTTTACCTGTATAAACATTTGTCTGTGCAGACCCTGAGATAAAAACACCAGATCACATACATCCAGCTGTCTGAATTGAGGCCAGTGTTTTACAATTTCAAATAGTCAAATGGCACAAAACATCTTTATTTACATAGCATGTACAAGTAAGGATTAATGATTCTAACTTACAACAAAGGACGAACGTGTTACAAATTTTAGAGGCTGGCCTGGTAAAAATTAAAACCAATATACAAGCAGAAGCAAAACATCAAAGCACAGGATAAGATAAGCACACACATGCACACAAAAAAATCATAATTTGATTGTTAAAAATCAACACACTAGCTGAAGGGCACGCTTCAGTTGCTTGCCTTGATGATATTTCTTCATTGGCTCCTGATACTGCTGTGCAATTTCTAATAAGTAATTATAATAATAATTACTAATTACAATTACTAATTGTAATAATAATTACTAAGCCTTGCAATTACTAATAATTTGTTTCATAAATTCCTAAAATACATTGCACTATAGGTGTTACGGTTCATTATAATGTAGAGAACACTGGTAGCTTCTTAGCGTCTCCTTGTATCTATCTTTGAGTTCTCCTTAGAGAGAACTCTTCATTTTAAGCTGAGGCCAGGGTTAAAGTGTGAGGAATTTTTCACACATGATGCTGTTTATGGTTATCGTGAAAGATGGCATAATATGTGCTAATAAAACCAAAATCTGAGCAGTACGTTTTTGGTCATTTCAAGCAGGTGACTGTGTCTCAATTTTTCAGTCTGTAAACAGCACGCTGGAAACAATGTTAGAAATCAGGTTCTGATTTAGATGGGAAACGTGCAGATTTCATGACTGACCACTGTAGGAATGGCAGCACTGCACTTAGACACCCAGTTCTGTAATCTTTGAAATAAGTTGAAACAAATATGTTTTCACTCATCTGCTGTGTGACTGCCATTGTTTCTGTCTGGTGTGTGCAAGCATGTAATGTACTCACAAATTACATGAACCCACATTGCAACATTCCCAGTGAGTTAGTGAGATCACTCCATCAACATTACCCACAGCCTCCTCAATAATTCAAACACTGTAAGATATATATTACCAAGCATGTATTCCACGTGAGTAGTTTTTTTCTCTGCTCTTTGTTCTCTTTATGCTATGTCTTTTGTTACGTTATTGTCTTTACAGTTGTGTCTTTTTCATGTTCTTTCTTTCTATGTAGACATTTCTGGAAATTGCAAACAGATAAACAAACCTTGCAATTGTTTGCATTTTATTGCCATAATTTTACTTGTTAGCTGGACAAAAACAGAGCATGTTTTTTTTAGGATACCTATATACATATCAGAGATGGTTTCTTTTCTTTCATGTTGAGATAATTATTTCTTGTCTAACCTTTACAAAACTTCATGCATCGTTTCTACAGATCTAGCCTGCAATGCAAACAACAGATCAGCTTTACAGATGAATAGAAATTGTCTTTCATTTTTCCCTTCGATTGTGTTTCTAACTGCATTGTCCTAGTCAGAGGTTAAATTTAGTCCATGTTACTTGGTAGTTCCATTTCCATTCTCCCCAGCAAACTTCAGCCTCTGACAAATGCAAATAAAACTAATTCTTTTTGTCTTATTCTCTGAGGGAGGTACAAACATGGAGTGGGGAAAATAATGCCCTGAGTCATTAATCAGATTGAAGTGATATTTGGAATACTTTCTCCTTAAAGTAGTTAAACTGGGTGAGTGGGGAGAGAAAGAAGCAGGTTGTATTGTTGTTAAAATAGCATTATAGTCCTAGCTGAATTTTGCTCTGTTGCAGTGCCTGCATTTTTGGCTAAAGTTACACAAGGGAGAATTTTACCTGTGTACTATTTCCCTGTATTATTCCTGAGAAAGCAAGTCTAATATCTTCCCAGGAAAACTGCGAGTCGATCATCTAATTACAAAGCAGAAGAGTGCTGACTGCCTGTTAAGTGTCAGTGTATCTCATGGTAACAAGTGGGAATATAACCCAAAGCAAACATTACGGTGCAGGATGGGATGGTGTCATGTCAGCCATAGGAATGCCATCACCTGGGCACCCTGCGTTGTCTCCCTCTGCCTTGTCTGCTGTGCTGGTTTGGTCCCCAAGTGCACTTCCAAAGCTTGTATCATATGGTCCAAGCGAGTTGTCTAAGTGGAGAACTGTAAGGGTAATGTGATTATGGTTTATATATTCCTTGAAAGATTCTTATCCCCATCACGGTTTAGTTCAGCAGTCTATCACAGCTAAATCCAGTCAACTTCTTTTCTACGTATGGAGGTCTGAGTGAGGAGAAGGTGAAGGCCCTGACACAAAATCTGAGGATAAAATATCCTCCCAGGAACACCCACTCAGCACTACATGGGTGGTCGACTTGAAAAGCTAGTTCCTAATCTGACTTTCTGCTCCTAATTAGGGTTAGGTTTAGTACTATGTTTAGGGTTGTTTGGAAACAGAGAAAGAGCACAGTCGTGTTGTGTGTGGGGTTGTGTAAAGGCTCCCAAAGGGAGTTCAGGTCCACCCAAAGGCTTCCGTTGGGAGCACTTTTTGATGGGAGAATCTGGCGACGTACGTGTTTTTTAGGGTCCTAATTAGGGTTAGGTTTAGTATTATGTTTAGGGTTGTTTGGAATGAGAGAAAGCGCTTACTTTTTCCGTCTTAAAGTAATTTACAAGGAGTTATTGGGAAGGAAGAGGGTGGCAGAGAGTTAAGGGGAGAAATGTTTGTTATAATTTAAAAAAAAAAAGAAAAAAGAACAGGTACTGTCAGTTAAAAAACCGTTTGACTGGAGTCAATTATACAATGCTTAATAATTCAATAAGACCAGATCATTTAAATGACTATGTACAGAAATTTAAATGTTCTTAGGCAAAACTCTTGTGCTATTTCTTACCTGGGTCATTTCTTGTATCATCATAAAGCCGTCTGTGGGAAAATGATTCAGATCTTTTCTTACCACATATAAAATATCCAATCAGACCAATTAATATAGATCCCAAAATGGCTCCTACTGTGACACCAAATATTACTCCTCCTTTGTTGGTTTTCTCTAGGAGATAAAGAAAGGAAGGGATAGTTTAATGAGAATAATAAACTGTAAAATCAGATAATTCACCCGCACTTTATAGCAGTGGCATGAAATCTCTAAGGATCTGAAACACTTTGCAGATTATGACTAAAGCAAACTCTCTGCTGAAATTATCTGCCTTTGTAAAGGAAAACAGATATCTGCCTCCTTTTGAAGGGAGTAACCGGGAGTGGAAGGGAAAAAAAAATGGCCAAATGAGTTTGAGTCAAATAACAAGCTTCCTAGTTTAATAGCAGAATCAAATGCTCTCCGTTCATTTAAAGAAATAAGCAACAACCACTTTCTGAATGCAATTACTTGTAAATATGTAAACCAGCAGTTAAAATAGCAGTCTCTGAATTTCAAGTGACTAAATTTTAGAGTACCAGTTTTTAAGTATCCAAGGTAAGATGTCCAATAATGCTTTCTACACCTGTTCAGTTAGCAGAATAACTGCATTCCTCAAGATTTTCCTCAGATCTCGTAAAACTTTTCTTCAAGGTATTCTGTTTTTGTTGGAATTGAACTGACTCTCTCACCCCACTTCCTTTTCAGTCACGTTATCTAAATATAGGGAAAGTTGTAGTTGTTAGAACTATGATAAGATATGAACTATGATAGAAAATGTGAAAGCATGGAACTCCTTCAGTTCTTAGTACAAACTGTACTCTACTAGATATCATGGAAAAGCCTTTCAGTCCTGTGTGAAAAACTTTGAAAGCTTATTCAGGGCAAAAATTACTGTATCTTGTAATCTTTTCCTGAAGACCTAATTCAGAACAGCAGGATAGAAAAGTGCGATGACAGTTTTATGTTCCATTGTTTTCCCACGCATACTCAACTTAATTAAATGCAAAATGAGTAATTCCTTTGGAAGTATTTATAAGAAATCATCTTTGGTCACAAAAGTTTCTGAACTTACATAAGTTGATATATTTAACATTTAAAATGTTATTTCTATACATCTGCTTTTTACATCCACTACTGTAGGTCCAGATGAATGAGCACTGTCTGTCATTAGGTTTATTTGCTCTTGGAATTGTAAAACAAACTAGCAAACATCAAATAATTTGTTTTTTAAAACAAGTTATTAAATCACTTTTTATTCTGTGCTCCACACTGATGAACTCCAGAGATGTTGAAAGTGGGTATTGCAGGATTGTATGAACTGTGATTTTATGCTTAAATAATCAAAGTGTAAAAAGAGTCAGCTGATTTATAGCTGACGTGACAAAACTCCCAAAATATATGTTTCTGTTTTGTTTTGGGTGACTTTTAGTCTGGACTAGGTCACCTATTAATTTACACAGCTTGTGTAGCATTCTGTTCAATTTAAAAAAAAAAAAAAGTTTGATTTCAGCATTATAATTTTATTAAGCCACTTTAGTTAGGTGTTTACCTTCATTGGTACCTTCTGGATTAGATGATATAGTAGAAGTGTTGGTAAAATTATAATTCAGCTCTGTAGTGTGCTGAATGGTGTTGAAGTTTGTTGTAGGACTGTCCTGCTTCACCATGGGGGATGTCAGAGCAGTACTTATGGGAAATGTGGTGGGGTTGATCGAAGAGGTGTAACTGGGGAGTGCTGCAGCCGAATGGGTACCCTTAGTGACTGTGGAGTTGCTTGGTGTCACTGTGGATGGTAGACCAGTAGAATTAGCTGCAGCATTTGTGGTGACTCTAGAAAAGTCACCTGGTATTGTAAACGTTGATGAAGACGTTGAGTTTCTGTTGAAGTCTGTGGCAGAGTTATTTATTCCATCTTTTAATACGATCGTGAATGTTGAAGATAAATAGGTAGCTTCAGTAGTGGGCATCAGAGGTGTGCTGGTTGTTTGACTGCTCATCTCTCTTCCTTTCGTTACATTTGCACTGGCATTTGTTGGTGCAGCATAACTGAAAACAAAAGGTTTTATGGCAAACAGAAAAATAAAAGTGATTCCATAGGAGGGCTGCATAGTATTGACTTGAAAACTTGTTTTGTTACACAGAGAACCTGCAAGAAAAGAAATTATGTTGTTGTTTTATTATTATTATTATTGTTCTGAGAAACAGAACAACTTGGTTAAGACCCACATAAGCTTGTTTAAAAATAAAAATAAAAATAAAAAGTCTTATACTGTAGAAAACTCAGTAGTTCACCACATGTTGATGCTGAAAACTTTACATTGAGTATTAATGACCTTAACATTGACCTAAAACAGTACTGATTATCAACAAAAGCTTTTTGCACAAAAACTTCCATGCTTCTATAAAAAAGCTTCATACTAAGATGGGAATAATCCAGAGCCACTTTGTATACAAAGTAGTAATGATATATATTTGGATGGCACGTTCAAGGCAATATTTACTGGGCAGGCAGCAACTCTAAGAGCATACTAAAGAGTTATGCTCCATTGCGAAGACATAAAATTGTTACAATTAGCCCTGAAAATTGGTGGGTAAGGTTTTGTGACTCTGGGCAATAGAGTGTCATGTGAATGCTGCCAGGAGCAAATGGAAAGCTAATTCGGTCCAGGAATTATGGAGGATGCTGAATCTGTGAAATGGAAGCTTCTTTTCCTATAGAAAACTGGAAGCTTCATATTATACATTATCTTTTTCAAATATATTGAGAACAATGAGGGATATTCATCTTGAAGTCCCTTCATCATAGCAGATATCCTGTTCAGTATATCAGGGATTTGGGGGGGTGGATGTGGGGTAGTTTTATGTTTGAGACAAGTTGAGATCGTGCTGTTTTTGACTGCCATACATAACCTATTCCGTGACGGCGCAGTAAAAACTATAGGTAAGTTGTATCTTCAGCTTCATTAATTAACTAGGTGTCCTTGTATGTGGGTACTTTACCGTCTGAAGAAAGGAGGTGTACATCTGGGAAAAGTAACTTTATTTTTTTCATATTCAGCCTCCCTTCCTACTGTCTTGCACTTTCTCCTGTCTTTTATTATTATTATTTATTTAATTATGCATTTTCACCAGGTTAGCTTCTTTGTATGTTACGTGGTCAGGGCAATGGAAAGTAACAGTAAATAGCAGTCAGCTGTGGGTAATGTTATATCAATGGGTAGATGGTAATTACTTATCATGTCAATGTATCTCAGTTTGGATCTGTTCTTATTTTGTTTGTGCTCTATTAAATGCTTTCTGAGTTTTGTGGTTAGAAAGTGGTACCGTTACTTGAAATGCATGTGTGTTTATACAATGCTGCTTAATCGGCTTATTAACATTTTGATCCTCTTCTCAAAACTCCTTGTTTCTTAAGTTAAGGTCACTTAAATGGCAGGGAAGATCTATGCTCATGAAACACATGCAACTTATTTAGCAAAAAATAAGAAAAAATGAAACTTCTGTTTCAGTTAAACTCAGGATATCCACTCTGACCCCAAATGAGCTAACCAAAGAAAACCCCTCTGGAGTTCAATGATGAGCCCCAGTTATGTTTACAATTTGAGTGATAGGCTGTCAGATGACTATGAAATGCTGTGTAATCTGAATCAGATTTTTATTTGGTAGTACTAATAATACCTACAAAACAATGAAAAAAATAGTCAATATTAAAAAGTTTTCAAACATTCTTTCATTTTGACAGTACACTGGTTTTAAGTCAGTGACATCATCTTTCCTTCCTTGTATTAACAGTCGTATTAGGCAGCAAAGTGAATTTTGTCATATCTTGTTATCCCTTTGCTGTGACTTAGCTATGTAGGGAAATTGCACTCAGTGGACTCTAGCTGCAATTTTCATTTGTAGAGCAGTGTACAAAGGAGTCAACATCCTTGCTGAACAAATTATTTGTAGTTTTTTTTGTGATTGTCTTTTTCTTTGGTAATTCTCTTTATGGGGGACCAAAACAGTGAAACCTCTTTACTTTGAATATTGCATACTGTAGCTCTAAGGCTGTAATGAATTGTGCTTCCTGTAAACCCTTTGGCGTGTAGTAATTAACTCTTCTTCTTTGACTGCAATGTTAATGTTCATAAACTTTATACAAACCCTGAATTTCCTTGAAGATGCTCACCCCCCTTGGAGCTTAATATGCAAATAGTGCTGTTCCAAAAAAAGAGCAGTACTGTAGACTAGTAAAAACTTGCAGAAGAGCCCAAACCTTAAGTTACCTTGTCAAGTAAGCGTTTAAGGAAGCTATGAATAAATTGTTAGCTTTTTTTTTTTTAAAAAAAAAAAAAAATCTTTCGTTTTGATTTACTGGTGCTCACATTAATCAGTACCAATTCAGCTGAAATCAATGCAGATTATTTTTTTTTAGCAGGAAGAATGAAATTTTTACATGAGACAGCACCATGTTTCTTTAGTGGATTTTTCACTCTTCGCTTGTTGCTTTGCTGCTAGAGTCAATTTGAAGCTATTAGTATATGTGCATGCACATCTGCAAACCTGTGCTCTGGAGGAAGCCCTGGTTCCCTTCAAGTCAAGTTTCCTTGTGACTCCACTGGGGTCATGGACTTCACCATGAAGGTTGTGTTGGTATTGTATCTGGCTTTTTCTCCTTAAATAGCTCAGATTTCCACTGAATATTTCTTCCACACATTGAAAAATATATCTTAACGCTTATGTGGTTATTTTCTGTGTATATTCAGTGGTATTGTAAGTATTTAAAAATAGATTTTTGGCATAATAAGTAAAATCGCAACATGTATTTTATGAATACACCAACCCAGCGCCTGACAGTGGTAGGTGTAAAGTCTTCAAAAACTCTGCAGCTATTCAGAAAATAATTGCTTAAACTTCTTATGGGTAAATAATATAATCTTTAGAACTATAAATTAAAAGGATCTTTTTTTTGCATGTCAGTAAACTGAGCCTTGTACTTTTTTCCTCCCTTACAGTAGGGGTTAGAAAGTACTATAATTTATGTAGTAAACAATAACGTGATGAGCAAATTATTAATGGGTACTTCTTTGTTTCTCGTGGTCTGGAGTAAAGTGTTCGGATTTGCAGAGCTTGCATATGTACTGTGCTTTTTAAGCTTCACAAAAGTAGATTTTTACCTTTACTTAAAAAAAAATAGATGGAACAAATATAAAGCTAAATATTGACTGTTTCTCTTCTAGATTTCAGGAAGAAATAATAACAAATGATGGTGCCAGAAATGTGTTGGATGTTTGTTCCAGTGTCTCTTTGCTCTGAAATTGATTGCTTTCCAAGGATTAGATATTTCTAAATTTATTAAGCAATGAATATTAAAATTTTCAAGCTTAAATGTATCTGTGTATTGAACTCAGAAAATAATTTATAACTATTTAGTAAATTATAAAATGGAGTATAAATACTGTATTCTATAATTTGGTTAACTTTTCTCTTCTGTTAATAGCTAACAACCTGACGTAATATGTATGTACTAGTGGAGCTGCTTAAGTGTGCATTGTCACTAAAAAGCACAGAGAATAATAGACCAGCAGTACCTTTCCTTACAGAAATTTGATATAAGTTAGCATGCACAGAATACTTCCCCCCCCCCCCCCACCCCCAAAATTTAAAATGGACTCTGAACTGACTCAGAAGTATGCTCCACATAGAATATGGCTGCAGCAGTACCTAGTGCCTTCCTGACCACCGTATAAAAGAATACAGTATTTATTAATCAGATTCACTAGTAATAAGCTTTAAAAACACGCCTCAGACTTACCTTTGAGCTCTACGAGATATGCAAGTCCCTGTTGAAATACTGCTGTGGCACAGAGTGCAGTTGGTCTGGTGGGAACACTGGAGTGCAGGTGCTATCCATGTGACAGTGTCACACTTGTCAGGAATGCACAGTACAGGTAAAGTTAGGTGGGGCAGTGCTTTTCTGAACACAACAGAGCATTTGGGAACCAGACTGAACAACTTCCCCGTTGTCATGCCTGAGCTCTATCATTACAGAGTTCACAGAAATTGCAGTATTTATGCTAAAGTGGGTAGGCAGTACTTGTTGCTTAATCCTTTGAAAGCCTTTTGAACCCTTTCAGAAGGGTGACTGCTTTTTTGTAAACTGTAGGAACTATTGTTCCATGTACTATACAAATAATAATTTAACAAAAAATAACTTTTTAGTATCACAGGGTTTCTTACTGTATACTTTGTGAGAGGAAAACTGAAAAAAAAAGGCTTCTACAAAATCAAGCAGAAAAATAAGTTAAGAAAAGTATGCTGTTAGAAAGTTGTATCTATTTTAACTTGTTATGTACTGATTTAGCTTATCATTTTTTTATTCTTTTGCTCTTTGTGTGTATTTATTCTAGACTGGTATGTGGTGTAGAGTGACTCAGAAGTGTTTTCAGTATTGCGTTACTGTTTTGAGTGGAATGCCATGATGGTGTTATCTGTATCCACTTTAAATTTTTAAAGAATCAAGTGCAAATGCTGTTTCATAACTTGTCATCAAGATAAGTGTTGAGGATATGGCATATAAAGGAGATATTTATATAGAACGAGTAGTGGCGTTTTCCTGAAATACTGCAGTGCACAAGCAGAAGGATTTCTGTGAATGGATCAAGTTCTACCCTTTAAGTTAATTGTCTGACACGAGGTGGTGGTCTGTTAAGAGGAGGGAGTACAGAGTCTGATCCTATGAGTTCGGTTTTCTTTGAATTCTAGCATTCCCATAAAGGAGATTTTCTTCAGTGTCTATCAACAAGCTTCAAACTTAAATTTCTTGCTTGTCTGGGTGAATTTGCATCTAACAGATTGATCGGGATATGTGAAAACAAACACCACAGATTTCTGTCCAAATTTGTATCTTGTGCAGCATTAACCAAATGACAAGTGGTATTATTAGGGTCAGCAGTATGCTTCCCACTAGCACAAACATTAATATTTTTATAGGCACATGGTATTTGAAACTAGTAAGACCTTAAAAAGCATTAAAAGGGCTCCAGTTCTGTTGAAATGTTACAGTTGTGTGAAAGTCTCTAGTGCTGCCCTCAGTTTCAGCACGGGGCGTGTTAGGGTGCGCTCTCTCTCTTGTTTGTTGGCAGTTCAATTCACCTCTTATGAAAAGTAAAAATTGTTTGCGTGAGTGACTTACAGCCTAATGGGGAGGTGCTCGGTTTGTGAGTCAGTTCTTGGCTAAGTGTCCTATACCTGCAGTGCAGTGCCAGGATGCTGGCCCTTTGTTCCTGGAAGACGAGATCTCCTGCAGTGAGCACAAGTGTTAACAGATGCAGAGCTGTGGCCATCTGGAGATAGGGTGGTTTGGGGTACTCCAGGCATGGGAGATGAGACTAGGCTGTCATTCAGCTGTAACCTGCATCTATTAAGTAGCAGATTCAATTCTGAAGAGCGTGTCTGTCTGGTACCAGGTTTGTAGGACTGCTTTTGTTGCACAGATTTTCTGTAAAGGAGCCCTTCTGATTAAAACCGAACAAGTAGTGGGGCAGATTTTTCAGAAAGGACCTACCTGGTCGTGGGCAAGCTCTGTAGAGAGGCAGTGGAGATGGTTCCCTTACTCCTTACTAAAAATCCTCTTTGCAATGACTTTTTTTTAGGGAAACAAGCACACCGTTCATCTTGACGCAGTGACTCTTAGAAAAAAAAAATCGGAAGAGACATGTTCACGTAGTAGTCTTGGGTTCTCCAGATTTTGTTTTGTTTTATTTCTCCACTGTCTTATTTCCATTAATAGCATTTAACAGCAACCATATGTCTTTTCTTCTTCTTGGCAATGTCAGTTTTTTGTTATACTTAAGATTGTATCAAAGCACAACCACAATCTTTCCTGCCTTTCCTAGCCAGCAAACATTATCCTTTGTCTACTGGAAGATTAAAAACTGAGTAAAGCACATGCCTCGAGGTTTTAGTTCAGTACAAGTAGGGGTGGTGGAAGGGCAGTAAACATAAAGTAATTGAAATAAGAATTGAGAGAAAGTTTTACAAGTGCACAACTGACAGAACTGCAAACTGTATTGCAAAGCCTTAATAGTAAAGTCCTAAGTGAGTGCGCCTATACCAAAATGCTGTACCAAAAACAAACAAACAAAAAAAAAACCTTACATCACATATTCCAAGATTTACATTTCCAAATTACAATAGGAGCTGTAAAATGGGAAGCAGTGTGTCTTGGGGAAAGCAGGGGAGGCACCAGAGAATGTGTCCTTTAGGGAACTAGAAGCTTGCGTTTGATCCTCTAAATTGTCCATTACCCGGAAGTGTTGAGCAGCTAGATTAGGCAGAAAGAAGCTCTGCCCTGTCAACGCCTTGTTAGATCAAGAATGTTTTTGTCTTGCTGTCGAGATGGTTGGATTAGTCATCTGTTGTATGTCTTGTTTTTCTACCGAAGTAATGGATAAAAGTCAAGGCCTGGCATTTCTGAGCTGAGTCAGTAAGAAGTGCCTAGCAACTGGGGACTGGAAGGGCTCAATTGCAAGGAGGTCTGACGGGTGACGTTAGCAGAGTAATAGAGCGAAATAAAGGCAAACCAGGAAACATACATGCTTCCTCTAGAACTGGACAGTTGCTTGGTTTTGGTTTCTCTGATTCAGGTATTTTATGTCAGTGGGATTTAGGATTTGTTATTTTATTTGTGATAAATGGGCTACTGCCTTAACTTCTATTACCTCCGAATGTAACTAAGTGAACAACTTAATTTGTACAATTACAAGCATATCTATTCTGACAGAAGACTAATGGATATCTTGGGAATGCTTCTTAGAGCAGGCTGACAAATAGAGGACCATCTAACGCTGTTTTACAGAATGTGTTGTATTTTTCCTACCTGTTTTGGTCACATAGAAAATCATTGTTTGTTTTCTGTATGGCATGGGCTTACATTGCTCCTGAGTCCTCACAGAGTTCATGCTGGGAAAGGATTTTTCTTGCATAGTTGTGGGTTTTGTAACATTTCTGAGTCTCACACTGTACTTCTTGTGATAGCATTTTCAAGAACAGTGAGAAAAGGCTTTTTTAACCTTAGATTATTGAAGGATTACGCTGCTTAATTATAAAATCATAGAATGGCTTGGGTTGGAAGAAGGGACCTTAACAACAGTCTGGTTCCAACCTCCCTACCATGGGCAGGGACACCTCCCACCAGACCAGGTTGCCCAGGTCCCCATCCAACCTGGCCTTCAACACCTCCAGGGATGGGGCATCCACAGCTTCTCCGGGCAACCTCTTCCAGGGCCTCTCACTGAGTAAGAATTTCCTCCTAACATCTAATTTAAATCTCCTCTTTCATAGTTTAAAATCATTCTCCCATGTCCTATCACTATCTACCTGTGTAAAAAGTCCTTCTCAGGAAGGGCAAACCCACATTTTATAAGGAATCCCACCAAAACAAGGTGTCTTACCCTTTTTAGCTCTTGTTCTCTTAGTATTTCTTTGGTAAGGAATAGGCAGCCTCAATGGCAAACTGCATTGTTTGGGAAACTTAGAGTTATTTATTGGTTGCAATTGATAGAATCTACCAAAAACACTAAGTACATGAAGGTTATGATTATGATCTTATGCAGATAAAAATATTTATTTAAAAAATATCTTAATAGCAAAGCTACACCAATACAAAGCTGGTATAATTGTGAAAGAAGCATCATTGTCCTTACTCAAAATGAATAAATCAAGATGAAAATCTAGCTCTGCATTAATAGATACCATTGTATATGTGTACGCTTGTTTCTTCAGAGAAATATTTTAAACTGTACAATATATTTTGAATAAAATTAAAAGCAAAATAACCTAAAAAGGGTGATGTATTGTCAGGTGCCTATCTCTACAGATATAGCAGAAAGCAAAAAAAAAAAAATGGAAATTCTTAGATGAACATAGTCAAATAATTTTCCAATTTTAACAGTCATTATCTTGAAGTTACTTACAGTTTTCAGATTCTGTGGGAAACCAGACAGGAAATGATTAAGGAAAGTTACCGTGTTACGTATCTTATGTATTGTTGATTTTCTTGAGATCTGCATGGCCTTTTTTTCTTTCTTTTTTCATAATTAAAATGCAGTTCATTTCCACAGCTACAGTCTTTCTAGAGTTTTGGAAAAGAAGGAGAGCTGTATTAACCTATGATTGGGACCTTATAGACTGGGAAGACGAAGAGGTAAGACAAAGCAGAAGTAAATCTGTAGATCTTGCAATGACCACTATTTAAGTGTAAATAACAACACATTGTATGACAGCAATCTGAATTTGCCATTCAAATTGTATTTGCATTTATTACACGAGTTGTAGAATACGCCAGTGTACTTGAGACTATACAAGAATACTTGTGTATTTTGAGGCTAGCGTTACAAATACAATTCTAAATACTAAAAGTGTCCTTTGAAAAATTGAGCACAAATATTTTGTTTATTTGTTTGTTTAGCTTGCAAAGGTTTCTTGAACAGAGATGATAAACCCAGCTGTAATAGCCGTAATAATGAGGTGGATCCTCATTATGATGAGGACAATTCTATGTTTCAGCTTTGTCCTGCTCCTGGCAAGCCCAGCCATCAAGGCTCTAAGTCTTTTGGAGTGATTGATGTCTGCAATGGACATCAGTATATTCTGGGAAAGAGGGGAGAATGTTTATGGTTTTCCTTCCTGGGACACAAGATTGTGAAGAGGCCCAATCTCGTAATGAATGGGGCTCTGGGTGAACAGACAGCTCAGTTTAGCCACACATCTAGGCAAGGATGCCACAGTGAAAGTAAACTAGACAACAGAAAGTGAAATGCTGCATATACAGAGGACAGGAGCTATGACTGATGTCAGCACAGATCCTTACAAGATTCTCGATTCTGTGGTCTCTTGTACTGAAAGCTCCTAATCCTGTCTAGAAACAGAACCAGGACAAACAAAGGCACAGAGATTAGATTTTAAATCCCTCTGAGAGGCATAACTTATTCATTTACATTCTGCTGTCAGTATCAGCACTGGTCAAATGATTCTCTTCACTCTATAAAGCACTAGTGAGTATAGCTTTAATGTAATTTAACTGGTGATTCACGTGCAGCATAAGTCAATAGAGACTGTATCATGACTTAGTTCATAGCTTTCCACAGACTTGTTGATACAAGCTAGGGGCTTTAATAAATGGTTTCATATCACAAAAAGTACCATCATAACTGACATTAATTTATAGTTTTGTTATCAATTTCTGCAGAGAAACTAGTGTTTAAACACTATGAGCCACGATCCTTTTAATACTCTCACATAGTAGGGAAGGCTCGTAATGTTTCTCTCCTTCATCGGTCTCTGGCATGGTGTCTGAGCGTTTTCAGAAGAGCAAGTTATTTGGATATTTGAGTTGGCACACTATAAAAAAAGAATTGGTATCAGTATAAATTTCTTATATCAGATATATGTCTGGTTTTGATAGTTCGATAACATAAAAGGTACAACAAATGGAATATCTCCTGTCATTCCAGGAAGAACTGCGCCCCCAGTTTGAAGCTAAATATTCCCAAGTGGAAAGAGTAAATCCCATCACAGGAAAACCTGAACCTTTTCAGCCTTTCCCTGATAAGCTCAGTCGACTGATGGTGTCTGTCTCAGGAATATTCTTCATGGTAATGTTTAATAATATTGGAATTATTGTAGTCTTTAATCTTATCTTGATGTGGATAGTAATATACATCATGAATGCATTCCTGAAGATTAGTGGATATACGTAATATCAGGAGAACTGCTCAGCTCAATCCTACTGCTTGTTTAGGGATATCTTGTTTTTAAGAGATGTAATATAGTTACGTTGTAAAAGTACGGCAAAGAAATACTGGAATTCAGAAGTTTACTATTTTGGTTCTCTCAAAGTCTGCTCACCAAAACAAATCGGAGTCATTAAAACACTTGTTAATTTATTGAGTCAGTAGAAATTACTTCAGATGTTTTTCTTTGTTCTAATTTTTCTATTCATATACATTTATCTGTAGATTTCACTGGTCCTCACTGCAGTGTTTGCAGTTGTTGTGTATCGTCTGGTAGCCATGGAACAATTTGCTTCCTTCAAGTGGTATTTCATCAAGAAGTATTGGCAGTTTGCAACATCTGGCACTGGAGTCTGTATCAATTTTATGATCATCATGTCACTCAATGTTGTAAGTCCAATTCATTTAAAGGAGGGATTAATTTAAAAGCAATTTATACAAGGTTACTGAGTTTACTCTATATCAGAAGTATACATGTTCTTGTCTATTTATACAGCAATGTTCAAAGCTAGTATTTCAGGGATTTCTTCCTCTTCTAATATTGTGTTTGTCAGTGTTTTTCTCTACTTCCTACTTAATTTGTCACTACACTTCTTTGCTTATGTCACCAAGTCACATTCATACAGAGTACTTCTTTCTACATTTGCATTTTTATTTTTCACATTACCTTTTGCAAAACGTCATTTCTCCAAATGGATCTAAATTATTTTTTTGAAGTAAAATCTTTTTCTTTTTTTTCCTTCATTGACTGCTTCTGAAATCTCCCCTTTCTTACTCAAAATGCATCTGTGATACCATTGTTGCCTAGTCCTAGAAGGACTGTGATATATGATTTCGGTTTAAGTTTTTCCTGTCATGTAACACCACAGCTTTAATTGTTGGTTATGGAAGCACACTGTGCATTGATATAAACTCTTATTTCTTTAAGTGCAAGAGCATGTATTATTTTTCTATTCATGTGCAGGCACAAATATGTAAGACAGAATAGTAGCACAGCAAACAATGGCTTTTCTTTCTGTTAAGGACACTGCCTACTTAATGCAGTAAGAAAGCAATCTTCAAAATAGAGCTGTCATATATTTATTTCTGTTGTTACATATGATAATCCTATGTCATAAAAAGTTCATTCAAGTGAACAATCAGACCAAAATTATGGACAAAGCTAAGATGTTGTACTCCCTTCACTGTCCTGATAACTTGATGCCATAGGGCAACAAAACAGCTATTCTTTGATGTTTTTTTCATTCTGTGTTTGACATCACAACATACAGGATTTTCTGTACTTACACTACCTCTTATTTCTGCTTTAGGTATACGAGAAGGTTGCCTATCTCCTGACAGATTTAGGTATGTACGTCTTTATTACTGGTATGGTTCTTACTAGCAGTGATATATATCTTCATACTTCTATAAAATAGATTTTTGAAAACTTCACCTATGCATACCAAAGTACTGGCATTTCTGTTAGCATATCGGTAATATCTGAGAAATAAATGTTATGACGACTTTGTTAAGGAAATAAGATAAAAGAAAAAGAAAACATACTTTTTATGTTTTATAGTGTAAAATGAAAAAAACTTGTTATAACAAAAATCAAAACATTTTCTTTGTTACAATACTAAAACAGATTTTTTTTTTAGTTCTATCCAAAAGCTTTGTCATTTTTTTAATTGGAATTTAACTATGGAAAAATTGTGTTAAGATAAAATTACATGGTCTAAGATAAAAATGTTGTCATAAATTTTAAAGTAGCTCTAATTCTGTAACATTACAAATTTATGCTAACGCTTCTCTTTGCTCTTTATAACGCTTTTAATTTATAGAAAACAAGAAATTCCAGACAGCATTTAAGATCTCCTACTATGTGAATGTTATCTTTCAGTGTTTCTTCTCACACGGTGTCTTTTTTATCCCATGTCCAAGTACACAGCTGATCTTGTCATATTTTAAAAGCAACCTCGCTGCTTAAATTTATTAGCTCCCTCTTCTGGTTCAAATACTGAAGAGCATACATGAAACAACATGCTTAAAAATTTGTGCATTACGGGTAACAAGCAGTTGAACAGATTAGAAAGATTCAGTATGTGTAGTCAACTTATTCAAGTTACTAAAATACTAAAATACTTTTTTTTCAGATCACAATTTTTTCTCTCTTAACGAAAATTTTAAAATACATTGTTACATACCAGAGAATGGGAAAGAAAATAGTGATTTTATTTACATAGATGACCTCATTTTTCCCACAATACATTTTAAATAAAAACAGATTGTCTTGAATTAAGCATGATGAAACGTCAGGTTCCATATGTGAAATAGGTAGCTCTTCCTAAAGTGTTCTGCTTCCAAGAGCAGGAGAGAATCCTACCTTCTGAGGAACATCAGTGTCCATATGGAGAGGCAGTATATTTAAATTTGTGTAATGTTTTATTTCAAAGCAGACTGCATTTTTAGAGGTAAACAATCACATAGTACAAAATATAACTTAAAAAATCAAGGCAGTTTGGATTTCTGAATCATATATATATTTGGAAATTTTAATCAATGTACTATACTCCAAATTTGATGCATCAAAGAAATTTGAAATTTTTACACACACACACACAAAAGTTAATCATTTGTGTCTAGTTCTAATTCCTTACATTCTGCATTTGTTCTAATTCCTTACATTCTGCATTCTGTTCTGATTTCTTTACATTCTTCAAACTGTAAGGAAAAACATCCAAGTCAGTGTAAACCTACACAGAATATTTGTAATCCTGATAAACATTTCTGCAGTTCTTTCCAAAAGCACAGAAGGAACTCCATTGTTTCTTCATTGTGTTATAAATTGTTTTAAACTTCACAAGCATTATGATAGAGGAAGTGTCAAGGATGAATTAGCGGTCTTATGGAAGTATTTGGAGGGTGAGATATTTGAGTGAGAAACCAACTGACCATTGGTTGTCTCTTTTCCATCTGCTTTCCCTGGCAGTCCCTGTCTATTGATCTGCTGATACCACATGCTTTTGTGTAACTGTGAAAAATCAAGATTCCTCTAGCCTTAAAATTAAACATTCACACTGAATTCAGAACTTTTTCATAGAAGTGAAAATATACCTCCTATGAGACGTATCTTCGCTCTGAGCTATCCTGTACCACAGGACTTGTCTCTTCTGTTCCCGCACAGAGCCATCCTAGCCTGAGCTGGGCATTTTGTGACCTGCAGCTGGAATACTTGGAGGGGAAAAAAAAAAAAAAAGGTTAAATGCAACTGGGTGGGGTCCTATGGCTTGAAACCATCACTTGTTTTGTTAGTGTTGATTGATCTGTGTGCAGTAAGGCATTACTCAATTTAATTTTTGTTTATATGATATATACTGTGTCTTTCCATAGAGCACCCAAGAACAGAATCCGAATGGGAAAACAGCTTTGCCTTGAAAATGTTCCTCTTCCAGTTTGTCAACTTGAACAGTTCTATCTTTTACATTGCCTTTTTTCTGGGCAGGTAAATTATCTTTGCTAACTGCTTTTAAAGTAAAGTTCACACAGAACTCTAATCCTCGGTAATTTTACAGGTTTCAAGAAAATACATTGACAGTTCAAACTTTAAGATTTAGGTTTGACACCGTTTCTGAGCGTAAATAATAGTACAAATTGTTTCTAACTGCATGCAAGGGTTCGACTCTTGAAATCTCAGAAACGAGACAGTGAAAAGTCTACTTTTTAAGTGGGTGTATGTAAATGACTTTCCTAACAAAACAAGAAATCAGAATTTTGAAAATACAGTTCCTTCCTAAATGTGCATCTGTATTCAGCGCTGCACTAATAAACTTGATTCTTTTTTTTTTCTCCCTTATTCACTTTTGGTTACTTTTCCTAGGACCCATTTCTATAAATACTAACTATTCACTGGAAGGTATTATACAACATTAGGAGGTAAAAATTCTGGATCCATGTCCTGTGTGTCTCTTCAGCTTAGAGCAGGAGTTACCAGACAGGTCTAACCTCATCTTCACCTGAGTTGCTCTACCATCAGATTTGCCTTTCTGACAGAACCTACAGATGATTTCTGAGTAGCTTCTGTAATGTTTTATAATGTAATTTAAGTTCAAGATTGTTTGAAAGAAAAAAACTTAAGTAAAGATTGTTGGTAACACCTGATTGTTACATCCAGCAATACATTCGTCATACAATTTCTAAATTAATGTGTCTTGCTGTGTATTGTGTCTTGTAGGACCAGACCTCTTATTTTTTCTTTCTCATCTGCAATTGTCACTGAGGTTATTAAGAATTTTGATTTAGTTCATTATGCAAGAATCTGTTAGATCTCTAAGAAAGGTTTAGTCATGATGTATTTGGAAGTCATTTTATGCTTTTATGTCTGAGGGTGCAATCCAGTGCACATTTCACTCGGCCAAGTAGATCTCTGTGCTGCAGTAAATTCCTACATATTGCAATAGTTTATCTTCTTAAAAGCAGATTAGAGAGTTTGAGTATCTAACATCTAAAACCTCTGAAGCTAGGATTTTTGTTCCGGACATAATAAAAGCTTAGGATTGCTTGCAAAATGATGGTTCCTTTGCTTGTTTGCATTCTGAAACTACCATATCCCACAGATACCAGATTTAAGCCTGTGTGATTTAATCTGTTTATATTTCATGAGTTTGCTCAGTGGATGTTGTGAAATAACTACTGATACAGAGCGTTCTTGGAATGTTCACTGAGAAGCAGAAATCTTATTTTCTAGATTTGCAGGCCGCCCAGGAAAGTACAACAAGCTTTTTAACAGATGGAGACTGGAAGAGGTAAGCAGTCCTGTTTTGTGTTCCTGTGAAATTTACGTGAGTAAAAAGGAAAAGGCTGTAGGACATGAACTATGTCCAGTTTGAAAGAGTTATTATTCCATCTAAGTGTGGTGAAGAGTGTAAACTCTTATTTATAGCAAAGGATAGGAAACAGGAGATGTGTTTTTCCTTCTGTGTTCTCCACTGTGCTGAGTGACTGCACAACACACGCAATCCCTTCTGCCTCTCTCTTTGAAAAGCAAACAGTGATACTCTCTTACGTTCCTGGCACTACTGAGTCCTAGGTGATCTCCTAGGTATGTGGAATTTTTGGATAGAGGACATATACATAATGCCATCAGCTTTCCTTATCATTTCCTTAAGTTCTTACCGGTATGAAATGTTTTAAAAGATGAAAAGTAATATTTTCAAAATTTAGCTTGAAAGTATGTTAGAATTGCACCTTCCTTGGGAAGAGTAGCATGGCTGAAGCTATCTCCTGATTCTGAAAAACACGCTTCTGCAGAGACTTGGTAGCCACAGAGTAAATACTATAACTTTGTGGTCTAAAAAAAACTCTGTAATTGCCACACACATTAATATGTTACTTAATTTAGCATACACTGTTTTGGCAATTGATATAGTTAACATACTGGCAGCAGAGATTCTGCTGCTAAGTCTCAGTTTGGATCTAGGCTATTACAAATAAAATACTACTTCATTCTTTTTAAATCAAAACATATGTATTGGTCTAAATGAAATGAACTATATTGTTTAACATATATCTAGCACACTTGCCCTTAGGCCAGGTAACACGCTCCAGTTCTCTGAAAAATAAAATATCTAAAGAGTGTTCCATTAAATTCTGTGTTAATACTTCTGTTATTAATATTTTTCTTAATATTTCTTGAGTATTTTTCTCCATACTTATTTCAGTATTTTCCATTCACCCTGTGAAAAAAATAAAAATTAACAGAATATTCTGACTTGAACTACTAATCTTTTCCTTTTTCATTTCAGTGTCATCCCAGTGGCTGCTTGATAGATCTGTGTCTGCAGATGGGAGTTATTATGGTTTTAAAACAAATGTGGAACAATTTCATGGAGCTAGGCTATCCGTAAGTTCTGTTGCTAATATTTGTTTTACAGATAGTGGTTCCATATTAGTGCTGATTCAGCAACAGGGGAACATCTTCATATGAATGGAGGGTAAAATATCACCTTTAATTAAAATTTATCATCGTCTTGACAAAAATCATGTGCAGGTGCATTGCTGATCTCTAGAAGTATATTTTCAGAAGGATATAAAATGGAATTCTTCAGCAGGTTCAGGTTTAAGTGTTTTGCTTTATCACTCAAAACATAGTGTTGATTTTCAGCCATCCCCAAAGGGTGACAAGAAATTGTTAGTAGTGTTTACTTAGTTTTGTGTTCAGTACTAGCTCTGAGGCCTAAAAATACAGTTGTGAAATACATAACTGGGTTTATGTTCTTTCCCTACGTGCTGTAAGAAAAAATAGAGTAAAAATAGTAGACTTCTGCCAAAATAACTGTTTCAAGAACAACACGTGCCTGGAGAATGTTTATAGTGTTTGCATCTCACCATCACATACTGTAAATTTACTCTTTACCAAGGGAAGCAGTTTAAAAAAAAAAAAAAGTTTCTCAGGCTACATTAACTAGCTAAATTGTTTATTTTAAGTTCATTTGCCCTAATACAAACAGAGCTGTCCAACTACTGAAAAGAGTAATGGGCTAAGAGTTACAGTTCTTTTGAAACTGAAAAAATATGTTTTCAGCCAAAGAAAAGGTTGCTCATCAAATATTAATTTAATCCAAGTCTCAACCTTGATAATGTCAGAAAAGGTTACGCTTACAATGTGCAGGCAGTCTGCAAATCATTGCTACTGCGTTGTTTTGAGATGTGCATTTCTGAAAAGAAGAAATCTACTTGAAGTATCAGGCTTCCTGTCTTCTCAGCCCAGCAGTATCTTAACACTGTCGAGAATTTATTTTAGAACGTGCTTGTGTTCCTTTACGGAAAGCAGTGTTTTGTTTTCACAAAACCGTTGTTTGCAGCTGAGGTCATTCAGTAACAAGACAATCAAGAGTGAAGCACTAAATCAGTTTGAGCAGAAAAAAATAATAAAAATACTTATAAAAATGATTTCCCATATTTGGTCTCTTTTTTCTTTCAGTAATATCTAGAAACAAATAATAGCCTTTAAGTGCTACCTTTGTCAGTACTAGATAATATTTTCCTATGTATAACGCTTCAGTGTATAAGACCATTTAATATTTATAACTGCTTTGTGAAAGGACCTCTGCACAGCTTCATAAAAAAAGTCTTTAGCAGCATCTTTTTGGATACCATGTCCTGCTTCAAAAGGAAAAATGTTCTGAAGAACATCTAGATTTATAGGTTTGTTCAAAAAATAGCAGTTATATTCTACTGTTCAAAATATTCTAGTGCCAGTGTTCCTAATGAGCTCTACTTACTTGGTTTGTCTTTTACAGTATTAAAAATAAAGCATTTTTCTTTTAATGCTTTCAGTATATGTGATTATTTCCTGTTCTTTTTTATTGATACAGGTAAAAATCCTTAAAAAAAAAAAAAAAAAAAGGCAGGTTCTGTATTCTGAAAAGCTTGTTTGTACAATGCCTGACATGCTATGTTAAAGACAAAATTTAAATCATCATGAAAAGTTGAAAGGGTCTGAAAACTATTTGAAATTTATCTTACACAATATTGTAAATATTTCCTGAAAAAAATACCTAACACTTAGGTGCCATTCAAAACAATAGCAGCTAGTATTGCAAATTACTGAGCAAGAACAGTCAATAATACTTCGTCTAATACAGTTTATTACAGAATTGGTGGTCACGACGCAAAATGAAGAGGAGAGGACAATCAATGGAGCATAAAATTTCTCTACCTCAGTGGGAGAAAGATTGGAATTTGCAGCCTATGAATCTCCATGGCTTAATGGATGAATACTTGGAGATGGGTAAGCAAACTTATAGAGATGTCAGGGTTGTTGTTGTTGTTGTTTTTTAATGAGAAGGGGCTGGGCAAGTGGGAGGAGAACGTTTTACGTTAAAAGAACTTCTTGCACATCCAATTTCTAACCACAGAAATGCTTATCTAGTTTTACAGTTTGGCTTCACCACTATCTTTGTTGCTGCCTTCCCACTGGCACCTCTCCTGGCATTGCTGAACAATATCATAGAAATAAGGTTAGATGCATATAAGTTTGTCACTCAGTGGAGAAGACCTATGCCTGCAAGAGCAACAGATATAGGTGAGAGAACCTAACTATCACTGTCTGGTACCATCTCTCTTTGTTTTCGTCTTTGATGTCACTTGAACTGGCATGTAACCTACAGATATCAAGGATGACTGTCCTGTTAAGCAACAAAAACATACTCAACTGCTTAGCTAAAAGGACTTTTCAGATTTTCTTTCCATTTCCGATAAGGGATTGTAACAGTTAAAATTTTGAAAACAGGCCATTTGTTCAGATGCTTAAATGGTATTGCGTAAATGGCCCTTGCATTAGACTTCTGATTTCTGAAACTTCAGATCCAAGGTGCTCTCCAAAATCAATTGAATTTTAAAATGAAATATAAGAATTAAATTCAATTTTTTTTCACAGTGGAATTAAATAAAAATACAGAAGTGTCTTTCCAAAGTCTTGTACTTGGCCTTTATTGCGTTCATTGCTTAGCTATTTCTTCTCAATAGGGTGTGCCAGACTTCACAGAATCACAGAATCATCTAGGCTGGAAGAGACCTCCAAGATCACCTAGTCCAACCTCTGACTTAACACTTACAAGTCCTCCACTAAACCATTTCACTAAGCTCAACATCTAAATGTCTTTTAAAGACCTCCAGGGATGGTGACTCAACCACTTCCCTGGGCAGCCCATTCCAATGCCTAACAACCCTTTCAGTAAAGAAGTTCTTCCTAATATCCAACCTAAACCTCCCCTGGCACAACTTTAGCCCATTCCCCCTCATCCTGTCACCAGGCACGTGGGAGAACAGACCAACCCCACCTCCCTACAGCCTCCTTTAAGGTACCTGTAGAGTGCGATAAGGTCGCCCCTGAGCCTCCTCTTCTCCAAACTGAACAACCCCAGCTCCCTCAGCAGCTCCTCGTAAGACTTGTTCTCCAGACCCCTCACCAGCCTCGTCGCCCTTCTCTGGACACACTCGAGCACCTTGACATCCTTTTTGTAGTCGAGGGGCCCAAAACTGAACACAGTACTCGAGGTGCGGCCTCATCAGAGCCAAGTACAGGGGGACAATCACTTCCCTAGACCTGCTGGCCACACTGTTTCTTATGCAAGCCAGGATGCTGTTGGCTTTCTTGGCCACCTGAGCACACTGCTGGCTCATATTGAGCCGACTATCAACCAGTACTCCCAGGTCCTTCTCTGCCAGGCACTTCATTCGGGTGTAGCCTGTCATGGCAAGAATGTGAGGACGTGGCTTAATCTTGACTGTTTTTTCTGACTCAATGTTTCTTTTTCAAGAAGCAAGGAAAAGTATGTGACAAATAATATCACCAGTATGACTTTTTGTGACTCAATATCACTATTAAAAACTAATGGCTTTGTTATTTATCTTGTTTCTAGGTATCTGGTATGGGATTCTTGAAGGAATTGGCGTTCTGGCTGTCATCACTAATGCCTTTGTTATTGCCATTACTTCCGACTACATTCCACGTTTTGTCTATGCATACAAATATGGTCCCTGTACAGATCAAGGATACAGACAAGAAAAGTAATGAAGATTTTTTTTAAATATACATGCATATTTCAGTGGAAGCACACTTGTGCTACTGTCTTTCTGTGTTAACATACTTCATCAGTAATATTTCATCCTTTACATCTTTACAAACCTTTTCAGGTGTTTGGTGCAAGTAACTTAGCCATTCCAGAGAGTTTGCTGACTAGCTCCACAGTTATATCACCAGAAAATCCTTGCTTCTCTTCTAAATGCATACTACATAATTCAGTATACATTGCCCACAGTTTTCAGGCACTTCCTAGATGAATTGTTCTTTTCCGCCATGGTTTTGTTCCGTGTACTCCCACTAATTTCCCACACACACATCTATGTTCCCAAACACTCTTGTATCCTAACGTTCTCTGTCTATTTCTCTCCAGAAATACTTTCTGCCAAGGTCCGGAAAGATTGGCCTTGACATTCTTTGGACTAGTTCCTTATATAATGCTTCTTGGCCTCAAGCAAAGTATCTTTCCTATTTTGCATAACCAGGCCGGTTTCCTAAACTTCTCTCCAGATACTTACTAACGTCTCTGAGTTTGAAGGAGGTGTTCCTTGAACATTAACCAGTTTTTTCAGGCCACTGTTTCATGATCACTGCAGCCTAGGCTGCCTTTAAGTTTCACAATCCCCACCAGCTCCTCCTTGTTGGTGAGAATAAGATCCAGCAGAGCACCTCTCCTCATTGGCTTCTCTTTAATGAGGACTGCCTGTTTAATAGAGAACTGTGTAATCCTATTTACTCTTTTTCTTGTTGTGATTGGAAGTCCTCAGGGCTCAGTACAGCAAACCTCAGGGGATATAACAGATACCTTGTCTTTTTAAATGTTCTTTGCCTTTCAGGAGCCCCTTCTTTACATTACAGGACACACTTTCAGTAGGACAGGATGGCTTAGGTGTCTGGTTTTCCAGGGACATGAAAAAATTACACTCCTGCAGTGATAATTCAGTGTACTTAAGTGATTTCTGACATTAACACCAAAAAATTGTTACCTCCAACTGTCTATTTGGTATATATACACTGTTCTCTCTACTGTTCTTTGATTTGGTTCATAAAACCTGTCTTTTTTTAGTATATGTTGCATGACTAGCGGCAGATTATGCAAGGATATGAAATTATTCTATTCTCTTTCTCCGTATCCATCTTTGTAAGTTCAGTATTTTTAAGAGGCAACAGTGAAGAACGCTGTTTGTAGCAAAATGATTTGTTTTATAGCTGCTAGTAGATAAGTCAAAAAAACAAGAAGTGCTCAAAACATTTTTTAAAATTGTGTTATCCCTGAAACAGAAGTTACTTGATTTCTTCCAATAACACTTGGCCTCTATGTATAAAATTTTAGAATTGCTTTTGTCTTAATAAGCAAATAAAACAGTATGTTCACGGTATGCGATGGCAGAATACGCTTACATACAGAATTTATGCTATATAACCACTTTATAAAGAAAATCCTGATGCTATGTCTTTTTCTTTCAGATGCTTAAAAGGATATGTCAACAGCAGCTTATCAGTATTTGATTTGAGTGAACTTGGAATGGGATACTCAGGATACTGCCGGTATATTGAGATGCTCCCCCTGCTGTAATGTAGACACAGACATTATTATAGGCATTAAATGGAAAGTCGGTGATTAAATTACTGGCAGAAGAGTTTAATTTTTGCCTGTAAAAGTATTGAAGTTCAAGTTTTTTCAACAGGGAAATCTCAGATGCTAAAGCTGTGTTGCAGGATGCAGTGCTAAGATGCTGGAAACCCATGTTCTATTCTTAGCTTTTCCAGGACTCCAGTAAGCCATGTGTTACAGGCCTGTATGAATTATTTCATTTGGGAGTTTTCCCAGCTGTAAATAAGGCTAAAAAGTCTTGTTTCATTTTGGTTCAGCACTCTGAGGTCTATTAATTAAAATATGCAAGTGAAATCTTTGTTTTGCGTGTAACCCAGCCCAAACAGTTATGCAAGATGAATACGAGAAATTCAGCATAAAGATTAAATATGACAATGCATAATTTTACTACTTCAGGTTTCGGATTTAGTTTTATAGTGAGAGTTATCTTGGATTCGCTAAGCTCTACAGTCATGCTATGTTTATACAAGACTTGTCTTGAGAATCTCAACTGCTTATAAGAAAAGATGAGAATCAATTTAGAGCCAGTGAATTTGAACTTGATACTCCAAGGTGTCAGCTGTGTAACAAGAAAAGGAAATGTTTGCTATGGCTTTTTGGAACCAAACAGTACCATCTTATAAGCAGCTGTATTTAATACCTGTATTATAGACTACTACTTTTCATTGAATTACTCTTGAAGTATGCTTTCAATTCAAGTTCTGTCCTTTTAGGCAGCTCTGGGACAAGCTTGAGAGCTCTTCATCATGTTCTGGGTTTTGAGCACAGACTAACTTAATGAGTTTTTCTTTGTCTTACAGGTATAGAGATTACAGAGCCCCACCATGGAGTTCAACTCCATATGAATTCACTTTGCAGTTCTGGCATGTCCTGGCAGCACGGCTGGCCTTCATTATAGTTTTTGAGGTTAGTCGTGGAAAGGAGCAATTCCTTTCTATCTCTTTGAAGTTCAAGTTGATTTTTTATAATAGTCCTGTAAAGGAAGTGTCATTATCATTAGTTGCTTGTTCGTTATAGTTGAAAGAGGAAAAAAAAATCACTCACCCCCATACTGTTGTCAATCAGCTGCTTCAAAGTGAATTGACAGAGCATGTGCAGATTTTAGTCCCTCCAAAATCATATTTTCTTAAGTAATCTTATAAATAATGTTGGTTCTCAACAAAACCATTGATGTTTAATTGAAAAATCAGACATTCAACTTCTGTGTACATTAAACTTATTACAAGTTCAAGTGTGTGTCAGAAAAATGATGCGTGATTGTACCCTGATATAAAACTAGAAATGTGTACTAATTTTGAAGAAGGTACGGTATGCTGTGTGGGGAACTGGTTAATTACTTTGACTACAAGTTCTTAACAAAGACTGCTTATATGTAATGGTTGCTATCATTACTCTAACCAGCAGATCCTGCTGTCTCATATTAATTTCGATCACTACTTATACCCTTAGTTTTACTTTTGTTAAGACTGCAGCATTTTCCCATTCCCGACAGACTATTTACACATGTGTGTGTGTGAATATATATTATTTTGAGAGAGATTTAAAAAAAAGAGTCACTTTTCAGTCACGAATCGAATCCCTGTTACAGATTTGCCGCTGATTTTTAGGCCCCTAAAATTTGGTTCTAGAAATGAGTATTTACGCATCTTTGAAGCAATTCTTTTCTTTCTTCTTTTCAGCACCTTGTTTTTGGAATCAAGTCTTTCATTGCTTACCTGATTCCAGACATGCCCAAAGACTTGTGCGACAGAATGAGGAGAGAGAAATACTTAGTCCAGGAAATGATGTATGAGGCTGAACTAGAGCATTTGCAGAGAGAAAGAAAAAAGAATGGGAAACAATATCACCATGAATGGCCTTAGTCAATACCATGCTGCAACAGAAACGCTGTTTGGAAGTTGAAGAGTGCAGTTTCAAAATGAAGTCAGTCTGTCATCAGTCTATGAGATTGGCAATGTATATATGTTCCTGCTGGGCTGTACAGTTGCAGGCTTTGGTAGGAAGCGGAAAACAGGTGCTTCCAGTGAAGAAAATGAAGAGCGTTATCAGTAACTGGTCTGTGGGGAGCACCAAGTACTGGCACTCAGGAATGTGCAGACGGATTAAAAATTTGGATACTGCTTTTTAAAAAGGCAATGAACATTTGTGCTGTTCATGAAGGTACTAACAGCGTAATGAAAACAAAAAATTGCCTGTAAACTTACACAGTATGGGCATGACAAAAACAAATTACATGATATCCACTACAGCTTCTGATTGCTCAGCTGCATCTGTAATGCCTCTGAAGAAAAAAGCAGTTGTTGCCTTTGTGGCCATAACTTGATATAAATGAGCTTTCAGGCTTACTGTTTTGTCAGGTTTGTCCTAGTCTCTTGTTGAGATTGTGGATGTGGTCCTACCCTAGAAAAGGGGTATATGGCTGCTTAATATATACTATGCAGTTTAAGATTTGCACATCAGTGTCATTAATTTATCCTTCTAGTTGAAAACCAAAAAATCTAAATTCAAAGAGAAAGCAGCACTAAGAGAACACATTGCATTGCCCACACTGCAGCTGTATTTGAAAATGACATGGCTGTGAGTTGTCTTTCCACTTTTATGTGCAGAAAGGCCACCTCCACACACATCCAGGATGAAAGAACTGTCATTTCCATGCTCTAATGTATCATGCAGATGTCCAACTGTGTTACTGTTCTCTTTGAACTGTCTGAGCAGTGATTCCATGACTTCACAGAATGCTAACTTGAAATATTCTAATACAGTGCAAATGACTTTGTTCTGAATATAAAATTAACTATTTATAGTATGCAAGCTTATGCAGATATATATCAGACATACCGTATAACATTTTGACTTGCTTGTTCAGGGAAGGAGAAGCAGAGCACCTTATAACAATGCTCTTCTTATTGTAATAGTAAATGTTCCAGTAATGTGCACTTCTTTTATTGGGCTAAATAAGTCAAAGCATGGGAATTAGATGCAGGCAGATATCTATACAGATTGTATATAAAAGCACACACACACAGTGGTTACTTTTAGATTTTTTATTATTATTTGTATGCCTTCTTACAGTTTTGGGGGCCTTTTTGGATAAAATCACTCTAAAAAGTAGATGTTCATATATAAAGAATCAAATTTCATTTTTTATGTGCATACAGTATGGGGTAGTGTTGCTTATGGTCAGTCACATTTTGGTGATGGAACTGTATTAACGTTTCATAATTTGGGAATAGATAAGCACTTAATTTAAAAAATCAAAACAAGCGGGCAGTGTTCACTTGCAGAGAAGGGAGTGGGGAAACCAAGTTACAGTCATTCTGTTTATCTTCTGCAATTTTAATAATCGTTCTTTATACTGGGTGAGAAAAAATAAAAGAGCCAACAAAAGCACATGAACTATAAAGGCTGCAAGTTTTAGCATTATTTTAGGGATAAAGCTGCAATGAAATCACTGCTGACAGATATGAAAAGACATGAAATTTTACTTGTTAAAATAACATATTGAGCCAAAAAGTATGATTCCAGTACTCACTTGCATATATTAGAACAATCACTTTTTTTTTTGTATTATGCTATATAAAAATGATTTTTAAGAGTCAAGAGCCCATCAATGTAGATGAGTAATATCTGCCAGTGGACCTAGCATCATACCTTAAGTTCTTTACTCATTTCACCGTATTCATGAAATTCTGTGGTTAATTCCAGCTCTCTGTGACCAGACAAGGCAACTATAGGAATATCTGCACTATTACAAAAAGGAGGAAGGAGATTGGAAGGTATGATCAAATCAGATGTATTAGCCATTAGATCTATGATAATGGGCTGATGGAACTCAGCTTTCCATATTTTGGAAGGGCTGGGTTTTTTCCTTCATATTTTGGGTTGCACGCTAAGTTCCTCAGGAGTCCTTATCAGAAATATCAGCCCTCTCCTCAGTGCTCATAGGTTCTTGCTATTTAAGTTAATTTATTCTCTCACTGTTTCATACTGTGGAGTTATCAAGCACCACTTGACAGTATTAACCAGGTGTCCCAGGTCCCATTTTTGTGCCAGGTAGTGATAATACTTCAGTTCTTCAGAAGGTCACAGATGAGCTCTCTTTTTAATGTTTTCTCTAAAAACAAAATGCCTTGGCTGGCCCAAGGTATAAAGATTTAGGATAAAATTTGGCAAAAATCGGAAATATTGATTATTTTATACTTTCTCATTTCTGATGTCAATATTGCCACATGTGAAAATATACTTAGGCAAATTGCAACTGAATTTCCAAGTGCATATGGAAGAAAGATGTTTTGTATTTGAGTATGATTTTGGATTTAAATATATATATATTCTTAATGATTTTCAGCACTGGTGTACAGAAATATATCAAAGGCAAGTATGTAGATCTGACATAGTGCAGATTATGCACTGGAAAAGCACAAGAAATTTTGGAGAAACACTGTGTGTGTTCCTTTGTTTCTGAAGGACATGAACAATGTCTGAAGTTTTGCCACTAGTAGCCATTTGCTTAAGCTGAGAACTTTTTGCTAGACTTCGTTTAGTATGCTGTTTGCATAGACTGCACGTCATTTTACTAAAGTATAAGGCACACACTGTCCTCAGGAATAATGTATTTTATGAATGGTGAATGATCTTTTCATATTCTAAGTATTGTCTTTCCAAAAAAATGACCAGTATGAATAGACTGTGCATGCAAGCTGCATTTGTGAAATCTGACAAAGCTTTAGAACTTCAATTTGTGCAAAAATGCTTTAGATCTAATCTGACAATTTTGCTCTATGCATGCGCCCTTACAGAGACTGCATGAGCAACTAGATATTTTTAAATACAAAGAATTAGTCAAAAATGTCTTAATGATTCCTAACCGAAATCAGTGTTTTGATTCAGACAAAAGAAATTTTCATTTCAGAAATGGCAAAAAATCCACATACATTATACACATTTCTATTTACTTCTCATTCTAAATTTGTGCCCAATGTGTGGGATCTGAATTTTGGTTAGTAAAAATGAAAAAAAAAAAAAATGTGTGGAATTTGAATGCATACAAAGATTCTGTTTCACTGGCCTTCCTAATGAGAAGTTCCTTCTTAGGGCTCAGCGTCCCTCTCCATAGCGAGGGATTCATCCACTGCTCAGTATTCACAGCTGAGTGCCAGCAAGGTTGCCTGTAGTTTGAGCAAAGGCTGTCTGTTTGTTATGCTGTCATCTAATTTCCTTACCAAAAAGACAATGCAATGATTGGGTGTCCTGATAGAGTGCTAATATTTGGAAACAAAGCAGACTACACAATGGCTTTTTTTTTTATCTTTCCAATCCACTTTATATTTAAGGATTTATAGAGGAAATTTAGCTGAACTTTTAAGCTGATATTGATGATGACAAGGCTAAAATTTCGAGTGTGATGATGGACGATAAGTGGTTTGTGGGTTTGATTTTTTTGTTTGTTTCTTTAGAAGTACATATCTTCAGACCTACAAAGCAGACACATCAGCTATGCCCTTTTCTGACAGCAACTAGTCTTGAATTATGTTCTGAGGATCTCATTTAAGCTCCATAGTGATCTAAAGAAAATTCAAAAGAAAAAAGTCTAGAGGGTCTAGTTGGAAGTAGGTTAATAGGTACTTACCTTAATGCATCAATTCATTCATTTCCTGAGGTTTTCTTCATCAAAAGTTGTACAGGAGGAAAAATGTTCTGGGAAACACAGCTTTAGGGTGAGTGTTAATAAGGGGAAAGGTTAAAATTAGAGATTTTTTTTTTCTAACCTTATTAAGATGACCAGTCTAATATAAGTAGTACACATCTGCAGTTTCCTTCACAGCTGTTTCTGCTTCAAACTCCAAATGCAAGTGCTGCCAGAGAGAACTGCTGGAGCTATGGAGTCTGGTGACACTACTTCTGAGGTCCCATGTGACATCATGGGGCTTATTAATCTTTGAGTTTGTACAGAGGCGAATTAGTATGTCCTTATTTAGAAGCTATTTAGAAGCATCATACAATTTTGATTGACTGGAAATGATCCTTGTCCATAAGAAGGAAACAAAATGAGCTGTTCTCACATAGTTAACTTGAATGCATTACAAATTTTTTATTGGAACTATTACAAACTAGATTTTTATATACACTGAGCAATGGTTAAGTAAACTCACTTTGTACAAACAGCTAAATATGAAGGCAGTAAAGTTAATGGAAAATCAATCATATTTTCTAGTGAGTGTTGCATATTGGAGAAGAAACTCCCCCAAAAAATAGATAATTTCGGAAAAATAACGATCCATGTACCAGTGATCACTTACAATTACAGTAGTACCTCCAGAAGCATTTTATTTTTTGTAATCCTCATGAACCACTGCTAACATTGGTTACTGGGGGTAAAGATTGAACCGAATCTAAAAGCAACCTTTCGTAATAATGTTTATTCAGTGTTACAGCTGACACTAGAATTCAGAGTTCACCAGTTAGACTTCTGAGAAAGATGAAGTTATTTTGTTAGTTCTAATCTCTAGTTGGACTAAAATGTATGTAGTAACACTTTCTCCAAATGTTTAAGTGACTTGCAAACCTTAATTCCTGTGGCAGAAGATGTAGCAGCTTTAATAGCTCTCTGTATCTGTTGGTACTCAACCTCCTGCCAGCAGAGCCCACCTCCTGTTAGAGTGACATGGAACCAACCAGCATTTTGAGGCTGGGGATGATCAGAGGAAGCAAAGGTCTCATGTTCGTGGGACCATGTTCATGAGGAAGCAAAGGTCTCATGACCTTTGTCACAAAGTGCTGCTACATCTGTCCCGTCTGCCACTTTCCCAGGCACTGCATTTTGCACTCCTTCTGTCCCTCCTTGCACGCACACGTGCATCCTGAAGACCCTACACAATTCTGGCATTTTTAAATGTAAATGAATAGATGAGTATGGACAATTTTCTCTAATTTTGACCTTGCAACCACATTTACTAAAAATTAGTATTGGCATGATTTTGGCATAGTTGCGATAGCACAATGTTCCCACAGCAGCACAAATTTATAACAGCACAACAAAGAACTCTAGAGAAATCACTTTGCTGCTCCGTGTTATGCAGGAACTTTTTTAATGCAGGACTGGGATATTTTGTTTTATATGGTATATGGTTAATGGTATATTCCCTCCTCGCTGCACTGGAAATTATCTTTTGTCAGTTCTGTTGGCGTGTTCTAACTTCTTGCCGTAACCTCTGTGATGTTAAATGTTCCCTGTAGTTTGCACTCTTATTGACATGAAATAGTTGTTCAGATGCTACTAGATGAGAAATTAGGATTAAACCCAATGCAGTCCAAAGCTAATGAGGTTTTAAACAGTGAGAACATGATGGTTTTTCTGTTAATAATGAAAAAAAAAAAATCAGATCACCTTTTTATTTTATGTCCTATTTAGATGACTGAGAATTTTGTACTGAAAAATTGACGAAACTGTTGACTCTAATTTTTACCTAGAGTAGTATCACTGAAATTTCAGTTGTTTGAAATAATCTCATGTAAAATCTAACTACGTAACATAGTTCAGTCATTTTTACTCTGATAGTCCTGGCTAACTTGCAATATCATGATCATAAAAGATTTCTTAAAGTGTGTATATATTTGAAATTTATGTAATATTTAAATACAACTTGGTTTCTAAGTAAGAAATTAGAATACAACTTCAACTATTTTTTCTATTCATAAATCCAAACTTTGTAAGTAGTATTTAGAATAAGATTACCACCAAGTGTCTCAGAAAAAGTGACTTTTATGCACTACAAGCTAGAAGTTCCTCTGTCCTCTCAGCTTTCATTTTCTTTTGTGTTTAAGATTACTTTTACAAGCCGGTATGTACCCCAGAACTAAAAGAATTCACTAAGGAAAAAGCTGTCGATCTGATTAACTATTGTAAGACACTTTTGGCATAAATTTGTCTTTGAGATGCTGTTTACTTTATCAAGGTTTACATGTACAAATGCAACTACTTTCTGTATCATACACATTTGAATATTGCATTTTTCAGTAATAAACTTGGATATCTTTGAAGGAGACTGAGCTTCATTATTACAAGTACTCAAAGTTATGAAAAAATATACAGTCTAATAGTGAGCGTTCGTATGCCTTCAAGTCATATGTTGTAAGGAAGTAATTTTAGGATTAAACTTGAGTCAGACACTTGTTAAACATTTAACAAATACTGTGGTCTCAGGGTACCTTTAGACTCGCTTTTCAAATTTTCAGTCACTTATGGTCTACTGCTTTCACTAATGACTAATAATTTCTTAAATTTAAGCTCCTGTTTGAATAGACATGTTTCTGGTTTCTTAATCTCTTTTTCTTTCCCACTCAGCTGCGCAGGCTAGCTCTACTCTGTAAAGATCAATGGCTCAGGACATATAACAAGCAAGAAGATAAGACAGCTTTAATCAACACTGAATATTTAATCAGAACGGTAATTTTTTCTGAATTCCAATTTAGCCTTAAATCTTAGTAAAAGACTGAATATTGAACTACTGATTAACAATTTTAGCCATCAAATATCAGGCCACATGCTGAACGTAGCAAAAACCTGTGGAATGTCTGACCCCTTTACAAATACAAAACACATTTGGGCTCAATGTGCAGCTTTAGTTGAAACAAACCTAGTCCAGAAATACAGCATTAAAGATAGATTCTTCAGCATATTTCTGCAAAGGCATTCTGAGAGAATGCAGTTCTCACTTCTTTTTTTTCACATTAAGTAGGCAAATAGAATTTATTTATTTATTTATTTGTGACAAGGACTTTGGAAGGTACGAAGTCTCTGGCAAATATAATGCAAAGCTGTTGTTAAACGTGTGAAAAAATATTGAAAAATGCAAACCAGGCATTCTTTACATATAGAGTGGAAGAATACTGCAATGAGTAGATACCTCAAGAAATATTCAGAGTGGATTTGGTTGTTTCCACAGTTGGATGTCTCTTACATATCCTCCCACTACCAGTACAGAGGGATTTCTTAATCCACTGTCTAGCTATGTCGCTTGACACTGGTGTTTTGAACAACTTTCACTGACTTACATCCTTAAGCATAACAGATTATATTAAAAGAGCTTAACTGATAATGTGTATGGCCATGAGATATAAAAGTTATAGCAGTAGTGGTCACTAAGTTTCGACCTCTGTCTTGCTAACTGTATCAAGGATAGAAGCAGGAACAGAAAGCATGCCACGTGAGACAGCAGGCTGCCAGCTGGATTCAGCTGCAAGCTTTTATGAGATTATAAAAGTGGTGTGAAAGGGATTAACGCAAATATTGACTTAACTCTCGGTTTGTTGACCAAGTGTCTCCCACAAGCAAGACAGTGTCACTTAGAAACTGTTATTTTTGTCTTCTAATTGAGTATTCTGGGACTGTTCCCAGAGGTAGGGCATGAATACAGACAGGGGATGTAATTTGGAGGACCAGGTAGGACTATATCTTCATCATAAAGGTGGTCCCTGATTAAACAAAAACAAGAACTGACTTCTTCAAAGAAACATGAGCTAAGTATCAGCAGAGTCTGTAACTGGCTGAATTGACTTTGATATTTTCCGTCTTTTTCATTTAATGGTGGATTTGGAAAAAAAAAAAGTTCATCCATAAATTTATCGAGGTAAGAGGTAGTCTGTTGAGTTTGATTTACAACCTAGTGGACTAGGTACATTCTTGCAAGACATTCTACTGCAGAAATTATTTCACCTAATCATGTGCCTTTAATCAAAATTCAACATGGATTCATGGATTCTCAATGAAGAGACATAGAATGTGGGTTTATTTTCTTTATTGCATACAGTTAGTAAATGGATTCTGCAGCTTAAAAAAACAAACAAACAAACAAAAAAAACAGATATACAAACATTCAACCAAACAATAAGCCTGAAGATAATCTTTTCAAGCTGAAAGGATGTCTTTCCAAGACTAATATGGATAAAGAACAATCCTGGATTTGAAGTAAAATTTGTTACCCTCTCCTATAGCTTTGAATAAGACATTATAAAGACACATTTGTTCCACAGAGGAAGCAAGCACGATTAACTCAGTCAACAAAAGACCAGTCTGGTCTATACAACGTTCCTGTGAGGAGGCTTTTTGTAATACATAAGAATAGGCACATTCTAGGTCAGCTTAACCTCCATCCTTTCCCCTGGGCTCTCTCCATCAGCCGTGGAGAGAGCATGCCCTCCATCAGAGGGCAGTTCACAGTCTCACCTTAGTGAGAGACCCTAGAAGCTTATCTGAAGTCTTGCTTTATCACAAGTTCACCTTTGCACGTTTCCCTTCAATGACTAGTTACTGAACAGAGAATGTGGTATAGACGTATCGCAGCTACTTCCTAGTAGGAGTTTCCATGAAAGATTCATGAAACATTTCTTCTGAAATAGCAGTGCTTCCAAAACCCTATTGTTTTATGATTTCCCAGTTCTGTCATGAAATTCATAAAAATCTGGCCTTTATTGCTATAGAGAGCAATTGTTCTCTCATGGTCATCTATAAGCTGGTAAATGCAATATAAAGAGCTCTTCATTTCTGAAGCTGGAGAAATAAAGTTTGATTAAATGTCCCTTGTTCCTCCGCTTCTAGAGACGAGATTCTCTGTTCATATTAGTATAGGATTTTTCCTCAGGATTATAACCAGGTAATTGGCTTCTGTTTTCTTCATTGACACTATTCTTGAAGGTGATATCTTCTGTTCCAGTTTTATTTGGAGTAACTGTAGGCAGATTTTTTTCAAAATCCACCTGAAAAAGGAACAAAAATACCCTAGTAGTTTGAAGAGTGCATGAACTGCTTTTTTTGTTTTGCTTAGAGGGTATCACATTACATGGTGAAATTTTGACATCCTTTCCTGCAGATCTGAGTACTTCACTACTTAAAATGACTGTCAGACCCACAAATGTGCGCTGTTTAGTGTCCCGTCTCCCCACACTCACACCCCATCCCCCCAGCAGTCACTGATTTTTCTCGTTCCCCCATGGAAAGTCTCTAATGAAAGCATCAAATAAAAGCAACAGAAACAACTTCTCAGAACTCTTCTGTTGATGTACAAGTCTTGGAATATGTTTTTGGTGTGTTCCCAATCACTGAAACTTCTTTTATCGTTAGCATATTTATCTGCATTTTAGTGGTCTGTCTTTTTGTCTGGCCTACGCTTGCCTCAGTGGTTTCACACTGCAACTACTTAATTTATGTTATTCTATATTTTAAGCAAATACAAGGGGATAAATGCATGTGTGGCTTTTTTTTTTCTGCTTTTATTAACATGGGGATTTATTTCTCTGTGGAAAGTCTCAGTTGAACACCTGAAAGCCAAGTCAAACAGCTGAAGTAAATCTAGAGCCACAGCTGTTCTCCAAATTAGACCATCAAATGTAGCGTCAAACTTGATGCAAGCTGTGTGGGGAGGGACTTTATTGCCAAATACTGTAAGCCTTGCAGGCTAAAGATTACTTTCAAGATTTTGAGATACTCGTAGATGTCTCTGTAGATGACTTGTACTTCTGATCCTAGCAGATTTTGCTAAGAAGGAGCAATGTTGTTTCTATGCAAAATGTTGTGATAGCACAAGAAAATGGGGTGCTCCTCCCTAACAAGCCACAGAGCCCTGGGACACCTGGGGAGGAGCCATTATCTCCCCCAGGGGGCCGGCAGCAGCCCAGGTGCCTGTGGTTGCCTTTCTGCGTGATGGGCTGGCCAGGAGCATGGCTGCAGCATGGAGAAGCTCTGCTGGCTTTGGAGGCTGGGATGGCAGCAGGAGAGCTCCGTGGACATGTGAGTGGTAAAATTTTTCTTCCTGTACTTGGTGGAAGGAGGCAGCAGCTGGGTGAACCCCTCCCTAGGGTGTAAAGTGCGGCTTTGTCCCTGCTCGGCTGCCTGAGGGGGAGGTCAGCCCTGTCCACCCATGGGGAAATAAGTAACCTATTGCTGGCTGGAGCCGAGCCTGGGTTTGGCCAGTCTCGCTTCCAGTCACGCAGTCAGCCTTTGTGTGACCGTAACAGGGGGCTGCCGATGGCTCCTCAGTTCCGCGCGAGTACTCACGTCCTGGCTGTCGTGCCGCACGCCACACCACAGCAACGTTTTGAGCCTTTCAGACCAAAAGCAGAACAGGTTGCAGACCGGCTTAATTAGCACTGGGGGGATGTCTTCTCCTCTGGTAGGGCCTGAAAGGAGGGGATAGGGAAGTTGAAGGTACGGCTGTAGAAAGGCGGGTGTGAGCTCCGGCTGCCCCAGCCCGTGAGGTGGGGCCGCAGCAGCCGCGCTCCCCTCAGGCTGGGCTTCACGAGCTGCTCACAAGGCCCCCCTGCTGCTCTTCAGACGCAGAGCTGGGTTCTTGTGTAACAGGGCTTTGTTTTTATAAAACACCAACCTGTTACAAAACTGATCAGCAGCCCTGTGATGGCACAGCCCAGGCAGCCGATGGCACTGAAGTAGAGGTAGGACAGGGAGTACCAAGTGTCTGCCAGCAGCGGCCTGAGGAAACGTGACAGAGAGAGAAAAGCCGCTTGTAATGGCTGCTGCCAAGGGGCATGCTCGTGCTGGGCTGAACCTATGGTGAGGGGGATATACCTGTCGGCAGCTGCTGTGGGGGCCACTGTGGTCAGCAGGCTCGTAGTGTTTGCCAGCGTGCAGTTGAGAGTCGACAGCTCCAAGGGAAGGGTCTTGGTGGGCGGCGCGGGATAAATAAAAGAGCCGATGCCAGCCCAGAAGGCCAAGGTGATCCCTGTTAGGAGGCCACCGATAGCGCCCTTGGCAGGGAGAGAAAGGAACAGTCAGAGGCAGCGAGCATCTGGGAAGCACATCTCAGCAAATGTTTACGGTCTCCCTGTCAGCATATATCATCTGGGTTCTCTTTTGACCAAGGTGTCAAACACGGTCACCTGTTGTCCTCTAGTTAGGAGAGATGCAGCAAAATGGTGTTGATCAAAACCACAGTGACAGAGTAGAGTCTTATCACCAGGTAAATGTGCTGGGACCACCCACTGGGCAGCGTGAAATGAGCTCATGTTCTGCTTTACCCGAGTTAAAACCCAAGGTAGCGAAGGCAGAGTGATTGAAGTCATTGTGCACTTCCCAAGGTGGGTATGGGCTTGGGGGTGGGGGGGGCATATGTTATGTTGAATATTATTTTTTTTATAAAAGAGAAGAAATTGAAATATTTAATTAAAAAAAGTCAAATGTCCATCTAATTATTCCACAGTTAGTTAAATTCAAACTGGATACATGCAGACAGTGAGAAGGGGTTTCTAAACAGTTCTCAGGCTCTAAATCTGATAGCCAGCTTGGACTCTAAATCCAAGTCTAAATCCACAAAATAATGTTCATGGTGGGGTCTTAACCAAAATATACTGAGGTGTTCTTTCAGTTAATAAGGATTTTTTTTTTCTTACCTTCCAGTTAACACAAGGAAAGACAATTCCCAGGGTAAATAATCCCAGCATGGGACCCCCGCACATCCCATGAATGGAGAGTGCAGCCTGTGGACATAGAGAAGAGACATAAGCCTAAGCAACAGCTGGGGGAGCTTAAGCAATTCTGATTGCCATCTGCAACTTTCAGTGGAGGAGAAAGGACAAACAGTAACTTTGGCACACCATGAAAGAATTGCAATCAATATCACTTCTCAGCAATGCGTAAGTAGCAAAAGAGACTTTTTTATGATTCTTTTTTTTTCTAGTTATTTCTCTTAGCAGATGAGGAATTAATATGAGTATCTACAGGAATTGTTCCGGTAAGCTAGAAGGCCCCAGGGATGTCAGTATTATTGGTTCAGTTCATTGCATTTCAGTTTGTTACTGTTCAGTTGTATTTCTGAAGCACTAGATACCTGCACGATTCCTCCCAGCAGTGATGCTGCTGCAGCCATTGAAGTGCACAGGGCGCCATATAATATACCTGAAAAAGAACAGGCAGAATAATTGTCAGTGCTGGTTCATAGTGCAGTCCATTTGTAATTGATGTAGTGTCATAAGTGACCGGGCAGCGGGGAGGATTTTGCAGTTTGGGTTTTGATATGTAAAGCAGACCATTAAGCACTCAGCAGTGTCTTGTGTGAAGTTATGTTGGTTTTGCTGGGTGATTGGGTTTGTTTGTTTGTTCTTATGAAGTAGAATCTGGCAGTGGAATTGACTTAGAAGTTATGTTTCCTGTAGAAATGTTTCAATTGCTATTTACTTGAAATAATATTTTTAAATGATCTAATGAATGAATTGAACAATGATAAACAAAATGGCTTTTTCTTCATTTTACACCTGTTTTAACCTTGTGGTAGACAACTCTGTTGTAGAAGTCTTGAGTCAAGACTCAACAACAAAATTTCTTATGTGCTAGCAAACCTTTGATACTGGATGTAAAAATGGTTCTAACAGTAATAACTGTAAAAGCTAAGAAGTAAGAAGGAACAAAATGTTGGAGTTGTTATGGAAACAGAGTATTGATTTTGTTATCAAATTGGTTTATGTTATCATATGGTTGGTTATCAACTGGTTTATGTTATCAAATGCCAATTGTGGGTTGTGATGTTAATACAATACTTGTACAAGGGTTATGACATTACTGCAATGCTTCTAAAACTTATCTTAGAAATTCAAACCACTTTGGACTTGGTTTTGACAGTTTTTCTTTTCTTTTTCACATGTTCATTGTCTTCTGAAAAAAAATTGAAAACCTGCTTATATGATTCTCTAAACTTGAACAGAAATGTCTTATTGTGCTACTTACTATTAATAATAATATTCAGTAATACTGCTATAGGCCAATGTGGTAATTACACTGATATTCTTTTTGTGTTGTAAAGGAGTTTCCAGAATCTTCTCCAGTATCTTCAGTACATTAAAAAAAAAAAAAAAAAACTTGAAACTTTTCAAAAAGATTGTGTTTTGTCCTTGTTGATGTTAGCCTATATTTGTTTCTGTACCATGAGATATGGTACAGAACATGCGAAATTTTAATGAAACATTAGACTGATGAAGGCTTAAAGGATGAGGTGGGGTTGGAAGCAGAAATGAGTTTCTGAAGCGGTCAGTATAGGCACTGCCCTTCACTACTTGAACGAGTGCTGGGTGTTCTTTGCTTTGGAGTACAGTTTCATTGTCCTATGTGAAATAATATGCAGGCTTCTGCAAGCTAGCAATGGGCGTCTTTGTTCCTCCCTTTCTTCACTTTTAGTCCCCGAACTAAAGACTAGCTTAAGTATCTTTAGCTTTATAGTTCGAAGGCTGTTCTTGCAATGCAGTCCTTAATTTTACTCCAAGGAAGGGAGCATAATTCTGTAGGTACTGCGTATGTTCACTAGCAAACTTCCTGAATTCATGTGACAGAGACAACATTGCAGCTTAGTGATGTGGTTGTTCAGATGTTAGTAGACCATATTGTGACACACAGTTCCAAGAAGTGTAACTTCTTGCTATTCAACTTAAGTTCCTCAGATAAGTAACTAAAATTAAGTTAAAAGTGTCATCTCTGATGGCTTGTTCTGTGGTTAACAGAGATATGAGTAGGAGTAAGAAGCTTTTCCAAGGGGTAGAAGAGATCATAGGCAGGCTGATTACTCTCTATATAAGCCTTTCTTTTGCTATAGACCGAGTAGAAAGCTTAAGGCAATAAAGCTCCTTGCTAGAGTATATAAAAACCTGCACTATTCTTTGCTGTAATAACAGCAATTGGGAGGGACAGAGACCTTTGCCTTTACACAGATGGATTCCACTTGGGCTACCTACATAAACCTTTGCTGATCCATGTGCTCCTCTTCTCAGAGAGGTTTGGGAAACACTGCTTGACCAAGTCTTCAAAGGTAACAGTTGCTAAAGCGTTGATGCTTGCCGCCACTGTGCTGCAAATGAGAGAACAATGAAGTTAAGTAAATGCAAAGTTGAAATGAAGTTGTATTTATAGATAAATGCTGCCTCTTTTTCAGCATTAATACTATAAAATGTATGGTTCTTGAACAGTTTTTTTTTTTTATAAATGAGGAGGTTTTCACTGAGGATATGGGGATTTGAGGGGTGAGGGTGATTCATTTGTTTTCATAGCAAGCGTTAAACTATGCAAGCTTAGGTTTGGCGTGAGATCTTATGAAGACTAACTCCTTCCAAAAGTGTAGGTGGTCTTCTTGTGTCTAGCTATGTATGGTGCAGATGCTGGTGAGGTTTTGGTTCATTCTGTGATTGCTAGGGTCCCTGCTTCATGCTGTTACAGAATAAGATAGAGACTCATCCTAACTGACCCTTCAGTTTACTTAGCTGCAAAGATTTTAAAATTTTTAGTGATTTTTCAAAATGAAGAAAATGCTCAGTTATGTCAGACTATACATCTATGGATATGTGGGCAGTATGTCTTCACCGTTACTAGAGGAGAATAACCATCTTTTACCTGGGCAACCTGCTCTAGGAAACCTGCTTTGGCAGGGAGGGTGGACCCAATGATCTCTTGAGGTCCCTTCCAACCCCTACAATTCTGTGATTATTTAGGATATAACATCATCATCGTTATTATGTTGAAGCATGTGTAGTAAAGGGTCCTGGCTTGCAAATATTCTCCCTCAAAGAATGTTAATATCCAGTAAAATCAAGAAAAATCATCACTGAATTTGCAGGGTTATAATTGCAGGCACTAACTTCTGTGATCCTCCCAACCCTGTATTTGCACACTGGCATCTCATACCAAGGGATGTGACTTAACCTGAGATACGCAGTACTGCTTACTCCAGAGGTAGTGTACTACACTGCCACAAGATGCCTGTTGTTTTCCCTCACAACTGAAAAATATCAAATAGAAGTAGTCTGACTCTTAGCTAGGTGAGTTAATATGTATTTGGCAAGCACAATCCCTGTGACCTTGTTGTGACAATATGGTAGGAAATGCAGCATCAATACCTTTATCACAGTATTTGGTACTCAGTGTTCTTTGCTCTGTAAACCATCCTGCCCAGAGCAGCCAGTGGGCTTTACACATATTTTTCCCTGTCTCGATAGCTCTCCTTGCTGTGCATTTTCTACAGATACAGAGAGTCTTTTAAAACAGCGTGTTGGTGACTGACTCTATGGCATCTAATGGATGTCATTGTGAATTTGCACCTTCTCTTTTCTAATGTCCTATGAAGTATTGATGTTTGGTCTGTAGAGGGTAGAAATTGCAATAGCATGCAGCCCTCTGAGTTTCTAAAACTACTCTGTCGACTTCTCTTCTAGTCTGTTTCACGTACAGATAGGCTTGCTTAAAAGCTTTCTGTTCCTAACTCTGATATTATGGCTGTCAGGTTTTCAGTTATTTCAGTTAACTGAGCTCTTTTTTGAAGAGAACAAGCGTTTCCTCAACTTTATTATACACTTTTCTTTGTCAGTCACACTATTCTAAAACATGTTTGAGATAAAAAAAGGTATTGGAGATGTGGAGCCAAACTTTGGTATAATATAATGCAACCTGGCAAAGTACTACTGCTTCTTTCCGGAATGTGCTAAGAAAACAGCTGTGTATTACTTAGTGTTTCTTGTTTTGGCCCTGTTCTATGTCCTCAAGAAATCAGTGGTGTGTAGCTAAAATGTCACTTCATACCTCAGTGTTCCGCTGAATGCACAGGCAACAAATAGTCCTGGGACTCCTGGCATCGAAGAAAAAATGTCCATAACAAAATATGGCATGAGCTGGGGCAGAAGACACAGAAGACCAACATAAGAAATCAGTTAAGATTTTCCTGGCTAACAAAAGAGAATTAGCTGCTTCTGATCATGCTGGATAATTCTGGTTTTGCTCCAGCTAACAAGTCCTATTGGATTTTTGAAAAAAGCTGATGTTGTGTAGCAAAAACACTCTATCAGATTAGTACTGCAGGAGTGTTAGAATATATGGATACTAGTCCTGACTGAGCAATCACCTCAGTGCCTGCAGAGAGACACGAAGCATCCCACAAAATCTAAATGGTCTTTACTCAAGCAATATCTAGGCCCAAAGCAGCTCCAAATGATTATAATCTGTATCTGTACCTGATCAGGAGCTGAAATGAAACCAGCAGTCCAAGGGTCACAATTCTTGTAATGAGAGTACATCACTAAACCACAAAATACTGCACACACCAGGACTATCCAAAGTCCCAATAAATTCAGGTAAAGTGCTCTAGAACAGAAGAGAAATTCTATTTAATACAGCATAAATACACATTATGTATATTTTATATATATATAAAATATATTATTATTTTAAACATAAACTGTTACATGTTAATTATTCATAATTTTTTGAGACACCTTGATCAAAGCTATCTGTACTACAAAAAAAAAGCACAAACGGGCTGTATTTTTCACCTATACAGCAAAAATACATGTTCTAGATAATGACGTACCACTGGAAAAGATTCATGCAAAGTCAGTAACTGTTCTGTGCAGCACAGGCTGCAGCAGACCCTGGGACTGTCCCTCCACTCACCTATATGAGAGGATTTTTGTCTGTTCGGAGTTGTTGCTCTTCTCCTTCTAAGGTGTACAGAATTTTATTGCGCATGGATTCTGTTGTGGTTGTGATGCTACCATGTGAAGTAACGTGCTTTTTCAGTCAGGGAAATGGACATGAATGGTAACATCTGTTGGGGAGGTTGTCTGACTATGGTTCAGTAATCCTGTAGTTCCAGGGAGCTGCCAGATATTATACAGCCTACATTTTGTTTGGTCATCACCTTTCACAAGGTCACTGGCTAGGGCCAGTTCCAGTTCAGAGCTATGCTGCTGGGACTCAAAGGTCTTTCTGGACTTGAAACTAGTGACGTTCTCACTGTTGTCACTTCCAAACATTTGTAGACTGAGTTTCAGTAGGCTAAATTCATATAATCTATCATAACATTAAGAAAAATGAGTATGACTACAGCTAGCAAAAATAAAAAATAAAAATTAAGTGTTTGAAGAATTTAGAAAAAAAATGTTGCTATTTTAACCAAGTGGGCAAGCAATTATCATTAGGCATATGAAGAAGTCTGGTTGCTTAGTACAACGTGTGTCTAGTTATGCACATACTGACATTGAACTTTAGGAAGCTATCATGCTGGAAACCTAGATGTCTGTATTGTCAAGTTTCACTATTCTCCAATAATTCCATTTTTTTAATGTATGCTTTATAATTTTAATAATTCATGATCCTATTTTACTTAGATGATGCCTTGTTCTATCATACTCCATTAACTCAATAACCAATATCAATAAAATAGAACGTAGAACTCCTGAAAGAATGCTTTTCTAATAAAGGTACAGTCAGCGCTTCTTCTCTTTGGGTGTCTTATTCAAACTCTGCTTCTGAAGATTAATTTGGCAGTTTGACACGAGATAAATGAACTGCAAATTTAGCTTACCCATTTTTCTTTCTTAATGTACTTATGTAGTTTAGGACCAGAGGGAAAAGACTGATAGGCCAAAGTTGGCTAACTACCACCCAACATTGTTCCAATATTTATTTAGACAAACTGTTGATATAATTCCATGTCTGCCAGTATGTTTGATTGCTAGGATAGGTTAAGGATAGGTAACTTACACCTTAGCGTGCTTCTCGGATTTGCAGGAAATACATCTCTGTATTGTGGACTGATTAACTCCATAGAGTCCCAGCCATGTAAATGCTCCGCCAACAACAATTGTCCAAAAGGTATGTCGTCTTAAAGGATCTACATCAAAGCTACAAAAGAAAAAGAGAAGCAGTTCACTTACTGTGACACAGTTTCATTCAGCAAGAGGTAGATGATTTTCCAGGAATATTTTATCCATTCTATCATCTGAATCAGAAGTACTGCACTAATAATGCTGTTTTGCAGTACAGGTATTATCTGATGTGTTTTGTTTTAGGTTTGGAGAGTTTTTTTTTTTATATTGGAACATAATACTGTCAAGTCAGGATAAATATATATTATGTAGCTTGAGTCAGGACTAAGAAATAAATAACATCTAGAAGGTTTATATTCAAGTTCCAGATCTGCATGTTACACCAAACGACCGGCAAGCCATCCTGCCTGGGACCCCATTATCAGCAAGGAATAAAGCCATACACTAAACTCTTAAAAATCCACCAAGCTTTCAGTTACGTCATCCTGAAGTATTATTTTCTTTAAAAGATATTGCTTCAGCTGCAGTGTTATCTTTTTTTAACAATGAAATTTCATTACTCAGCAATTCTAACCATTACAAGAACATCTTTCTGTCTTACATCTGTCGTCTTTGCAATTCCGTTAATACATGTTGCAGATAACATTTGACCTTGCTGCTATTTTCTGTCAGTGACTTGCCTTGATCAATGAACTTTTCAGTCAATGCCCCATACAGCAAAACGAAGGTAAGTTTGCTATCCCAGTGCCTTGGTTCACCATTTCTAACTGCTGTTGTGAGTGTACTTCAAATAAAGTGCCTTTTCTATGAACAGAAAATGACAGATGTATACAATTGGAAGTAATAATTGGGTAGGTTTGTAACTACACAAAGAAAAATGTTGGAGCTTCCTTTGAGTTCGGTAGGGCTTTCATTTCTTCAGAGTAGGCAATGGAAAGAGGAATTTATCTCTCCTTGGAGGTCAACTCAACTGCATTCCCAAGAACTGAAGAAATAAGGACTAGGCTTTTCTGAGATGGTTGCCTGTTAGTACGTAACTATAGTATGGTAGAGTGTTTGTGTCTTGGTCAGCATAGGGTTTCTATATGCTAAGTGTACAAAAATAAAGGGTTTGAACCATTTGTTTCTTACTCAAATATGCTTAGTCGCGATCCTTCATAGGCATCTTCCCAGACCTTGGTCGATCCACCACTCAGGATAGTTCCTCGAATCAAGACCGTCACGAAGCCAAGCACCATAACCACCATTTGAAATGCATCAGTCCAGACAACAGCTTTTAATCCTCCCTGAAACAAACAGAAACTGTATGTTTTCATCTTCTTTCTTGTTGCTCAGATACAGCGGCAAGTAAAAGTACCCCTTACTTCAGGAGCTCATGGACTACTGTCTGTCTAGCAAATCAGGCCTTTTCTTAAACTTCCTTTGTATCCTCCCACAAAGGTTGTATTTCTGCAGATCAAATGATGAGACAGAGCCTAAATGGCTTGCCCAGAATCATATGAGAATATCTGACCTCCAGTTAAATGCTTTTTTTTCTGCCTTCTTAATATGCATTTGAAGAATATATCATGGTGTGGAACAAGCTTAGGGAGTACAACTTGGCCAATGTTTGTACTTCCCATAGCACTCTGTATATTTCTTAAAGCCTAGTAGTAGTCCACAATTAGACTAATGACACAGAATACCCCCCAGAATGTTTGCAGCTCAGCTTTCTTCTGTAGATACTTTCATATTTTATCAAATCTGTGCTAGAGCAGCATAAGTAGTGTTTCCAGCATGAGTGGAAATACTGACAGAATTCATTACTGGTAATAATGTCATGACAACTAGAAATTGCATGTGTCCTGAGCTTAAGTGCTCTGCCACTTCCACTGCAGTGTTTATCTTGTTTTTGTTACCCAAAGTCTCACAATGCTTCCTCTCAGAAGCAAAGCTCTCTCCATGACCTGTTGGCCATCCTTCCTAGGTTTTATCACTCTGCACTTGATCTGGGGTGACACCAGAGGCACATTTTTTATTAAGGTGTTTTTCAGTCTGTAACTTGTAAAAGATAAAGGGAAACACCTCAAAAGATATAGTATGGCAAAAGAAGGTTATCACTTCCTTATCTGCACTCTGACTTAAACCTTGAGACATATAGCAGAGTATTTAAGTGTTTTTTTTTCCCTCCGAATAGACTTATTCATACCACAGTCTGAAAGAAATTTCTCTCATGTTCTACTACTTGAAACACTCAGACCATGGTTTAGAAACCTTACCTCTGTTATAGGCTGTCATGTGTAAAGGATGGTTGAATTAAAAATCTGTATTTAAGCTGTTTGGTTATGCATGTTACATACCAGAGTGCAGTAGAAAGTGCAGACAATTCCTGTCGCAACAACAGAGCCCCAGAGATCAAATCCAGTGACTGTAAAACCAAAGAAAAACAACTGATTAGCGAAATGGGGATAGGCTATCTGGACGGTAACAGAAAAGCTATGATCCTTTAGCCCTAGAAGGATGAACGTAAATAATAATCTCTGTGTCTGTTAGGAGCTTTGCTGGATTGTTCAGGTTTCTTAACCCTACTAGATACTGTTTTGCATTGTTGTTTTCTTGCAAATTAGCTTTCAAGTGTGCAGAAGTAATGCATAAGAATAAATGCAAAAAAAAAAAAAAAATCCATTCCCTGTGATTCAGAACATTTCAATGCTAAACCATACTGCTGATGAATTGTTTTAATGCATAGTATTTTGCATGTACATTTCACTTCACAAAGTTTCTATATAAAAGATGTACAAATTTCAATTGGGTTATAATGAAATCTCTCCCATCAGGCACAGTTTGTGAGAGCACATCTACTTATAAAGGTTCTATCGGTATGACCTAATAATGAACATGAACTTCAGCGACTCACATCTGTCGCACAACATACAGCTGAGCTCCAGAGGGAGGAAACTTGATGGCATGTGAAAGGTGGTATCAGACAAATCAAATGCAACTTAAATGATGAACAATGCAAAGAGCCTCCTAATCTCCTCCAAATCAATCTTAATTAAATCAGGTATGCCAGGAGTTAGGCCTGGGTGGTTCCCTGTGCTCTGTGATGGTAAATTCACTAATCCTTTCTATGGTGATGGATGCTGTATGCCTGGTTTTCAAGACAAATGAAAGAAGTATGTGAAGCAGCACAGCATCCAGCTACAAGGAATGGGCTTAGGCCCATGGGAATCAGAATGAGAGTTCAAGTTCTGGCATCGTGTCAAAAATGCAGTAGGATCTTTCAACATAACCATTACCTCCAGGAGCTTGACTTTCATCTTGCCTGAAAGATTACATCCCTGCCAGAAAAAAATTCCCTCAGCATCCATAGGGGCATTAACTCAGTATCATCCCTAAACGAAACTGCTTCCAGCTGCTTTAATGACTGGTAAGACGCCTTACTCTCCTACATCTATATACACAGCTGTGCAGTTGCAAACACCTTGAGACAGAAGAATCTCAGCTTTGTGCCATAGGTACTAACAGTAATAGCAGCACAGGGAGACAGGGAACGGAGGAATCAAAGTACAGAATATGGTCTTGGATCGTCAGCTTGTACTGTGAACTTTGTCAGGATGTTGAGAAATTGCTCATCGCTAACTTCTTTGTGTTGTTACTAAGTGCAAAGCAGAACACAACAGCAAATGTTGGACACCGGCTAATTTACTGGTCTGAGAAGGGCCTCATGAGTCAGAAACTGAGAGCTTCTAGGTGCAGGCAAAAACCTTGCTACAGAAGTTTTGAGAACTTTCTTGTCAGATGACTTTTATCTACTTTTCTCACTTTGGTTACTCTGCTTGTCTTGTGGTGTGGTTATTTGGGGTAGCCATGTAGGCATGGAAACTCACCTTGGTTGAGAGCCAGTGATGGAGCATAAACCACTATTCCTGTGTAAAGGATCTGAAGGAGAAAAAGTTCATGAAACAAAAGTGTATGTGAATCATCAGTGATAATGCTTCTATTTAGAAAGGGGCTTAGAGCAGAATACCAGATCTAGAGGCTTTTTTAGATCGCTTTGCATTACTGTTTCTATCTTTACAAGATAAAAATGCTTGTTTTAATTCCTTTCACATGGAAGGACTATTATCCATCTTGATATTTCTTATTTCATTCATTGCTAAGATGAGTAGACATCCAAAATATCCTTGTCAAATACGAAGAGGAGGACTCAGTAAAACACACTGATGGGGGAATAGCTTGTATTGGATTTTGGAAATAAAACTGCCCTTGTTCAGTTGCTTGCGGAGTAGCTAACGTGATGCCCTTCATGCCTTCCTGTATATGTTCTGACAGACTGAAAGTGAAACAATCTGAAAGCAAAAGAGCATTCGTATCTATTGCTAAAAGTCCTAGAATTAATAAAAATGGATTGGAAGTAAAAAGAAATGTCACCCAGTGTCCCAAAGGTTTTCATCGAATACATTATTAATATTTTGAGAAACCTGGTGAACATTTATATCCAAGGACAAAAAAGCTCTGTGATGTCTACAGTGGTGTTTTGGGTAGTTCCATAAGTGTTTTTTGGGGTAAGTAAAGCTAGTCTCCGCTCAGCCTCTCTGCCCACCAGCCAGGAACGTTATGATTTCTTTTATCTGTATATGCAGCGGTGTGGACTGGCTGTCTAGTCAGTGCTGTGTGGTAATGTAGAGCAGTCTATAAATGTGGAAGTCTGTACATGCTAAGCAGTGATTTCTGCCCTGTGGTCTGTTGGGCTTTGATCCCGAGACCTGTTGCTGGGATCAGCCCTTTTGGGACCAGGGATTGGATGACCCTACCCCTCCTGCTGCATGGGAGCAGCTGGGCAGGTGCTGCCAACTCATCTGCCTCTCCCTTTTCCTGGATAGAAGACTGAGAGGAAACCCCAGCTACCCCCCCAGAGGGTTGCCAGTGGGACCGTCACAGGGCTGGAGCCGTCTGGGCATCCCCCAGGAGGTGCTGCGTGCAGCAGCCTTGCAATGGGATAGCCTCATCCCAGTGTTGTAAATTGGTAATGGTTGCACTAAGTGTACCTAATATTGCTCATCTAGTTTCTTAAGAAAGATATAATTCACTCTATTGGAAAAAGAGGGATTTCAAGGAAACAGGGGGACCGACAATTGGAGAAGATGTGCGAGTTTAGCAGAACATTCGAGTGTCAAAGGCAAAAAGAATGACCTTTTTAATCATAAGCAGGAAGAAGAAAGTAGGAAAGCAACTATCCTTTCTTTTTTAACATTCACAGTCCAACTGTACAAAAAAAGGAAAACTCATTAAAGCATCTCATTTTAAAAAAAAAAAAAGTGCAGTCTAACACGAGTACTTCAAAATAAATATGTTGAGTGAAATTATCACAAACCAAGAGGCAATATCATCTTACCGTCTGCAGGATGTAGATCAATGTTGCAGCAAGACGGACGATCTTGTTAAATCTTAACTCCAAATACTAGGAAAGAGGAATTTCAGTAAATTGCACATGTAGCATCTGTGACACAGCTATTAACCTTCTGTTCTTCCTGAGTAACAGCTTGCTGTGCAAGTAAAACCACTGGCAACTGAAACTACTGCTGTGAGTAATGAACAGGAGAGCATAATTGATGTCACACATAGAGATAATTACATTTCAGAAATCTCTTCCTCCACAAAATATAGTTGAAATTATATGTTGGGTTGCAGTATTCAGTATCTGTTTGTACTGGATATACCTGAAAAAGCTCAGGAGCTACAAAGAAAAAGGAACTTAAAACTTCAAATGGGAGTATATTCCAACTGTCGGAAGAGGAAACTTAAAGTCATCTCTAATTGAAACAGGACAAAAACAGTGGTGGAGCAGATGGAGGAGCAGCAATGTAGAGGCCTTCGCTGCCCCCAAGCTAATCTGGTTTTGTCATTTGCTTTGTCTTAATCTAAAGCCAAATCTGCCTATGATCTACAAGTCAGGTTCTTCCAGGCTCCCAGTGGATGTAGTGAGGTGTTCTTTATTATTGTGCGACTTAAACGTGAGCTCTAGCCCCAAAAGTCCAAATTTTAAACCATAATCACCACCTAACATCTCTACGTAGAGTTGACTAAAAAATGAAGTCTTCATTGCTAAAGATGTGGCAGCCCTGTGTGGGCTGGGTCTCTTCCTGGGCCATGATCCTGTGCGTTCCCCATCAGACACTGGACACAGGCCTTTACACATCTCTAGGCATAATATTTTAAAAGCAGTCCGTTTCTTACTAATTTTGTTCATGATAATCTCTTTTGTCTCTTGCATAATAGGCCCCACACTTTGTTGTACAAATGAATAGCTTATTTATGTAATTTGACTTGTTTCCAAAATTAATTCAGGAATTCAGTAGCCATCTTTCTAGTATCCTTCAAGGGACTGTGACTGCCATGACACCTCCCGTGGTTTAGATAAGAAAAGTAATTCTTTCTCAGATCTTGCATCAAAACCAGCTAGAAAATGCAGTCAGTCCTAGCAGTGAGAATAGATGGTCAATTTTATTTTTTCCTGCCTATCACTGAAATACTCCCAAATACCCTGGCAGAACTGTTTGACAGGACAGAAACGTTTCTCAGAAAGGTTTCGGCACAGAGAACAAGGACAGCCTTCCCGTTACCAAGAAGCTCCTTCTGAACTAACATAGTTTTGCTCATTCAATCCTTGCTCAGCCAAAACTTCCCATAAACATGAGCAGCAAAATCTACAGCAGTTTATTAAAGTGACTGGAGGGGTTCCCCAAATATACAAAAGCGTTTTAAAATTTAACTTCTGCTTTCAAGTTACACAGTAACTAACTAGTTTGTATAATGCAACCCATTTTTAAGCATAATTCTTGTATCAGTACATTTTTTCTGTAAAATATTGCAGAAAGTTTTCTGTCATGGATTGTTCTCTAGAAATATCTATATTCCTCATACTGTCTTTTATAGTGGAATAAAAGCCATTTTTAAAAAAAAAATGTATATATATTTACTTACCTCATAAGTGCTTGTAATGCCAGATCGGTAAAATACAGGTAGAAAAAGCTCAGCAGTAAAAATGATGACAATGGTATACGAAAGAAAGAAAAGAACAAAGGATGCCCCGTAGCGATAAACTTCAGAGGGTGTCCCCAGAACTGTTACTGCTGACATGAAACTAGATGTGAGAGAGAAAGCTATTGGTCCATATGACATCTGCTTACCGCCCACCAAAAATTCCTTTGAAGTTTTCTTTTTTCTCTCTTTAATTGCAAAAAAGACTCCAATGCTAGCACATACTAAAAATAGTAGAGCAAAAACAACATAGTCCCAAGCCACAAATTTTTTAATTTCTGGAGCTATAAAGTTCGACATAGCACCAGCTGGGCAATTCTCTGATAGAGGATTCTGATATACTGTAGCTGTTGCTCTGAGCAGATCTACTCTTAGCAGCAAAGGTGTAGCTTATCTACAGCTTATCAACGACAAATAATAAACAGACTATTCAGCTATGGACTTTTTTATCCTGGTCACCTCTGATGAGGGGAAAAAAAAAAATGGCTCGGGATGAGTTCGGAAGGTGCTGCATGCACTTAGACCCTAGTGCTACTGATGTTTCTGGCAGGCTGGGCCGGGGGACGTAGCTGTGAAACCTGTACTACACTCCCTTTTTATCTGCGAGGTTTTAATTTATGGTTAAATATTAGCCTGACAGATTGACTTGATCTGACTCTTTTTTGACCTCTCAGCATTTTTAAATAATAAAATGAGAGCAATAAAAAAATAAATAAAGGAGAGGGAAATGAAGGAAAGCTTGTTGTACAGACCTATGACCCTACTGGTGAGTTTGTTTTCAAAGCAGCAATTCCTTCATATGGTTAAAATCTAAACTTGAGCATCAGCGATAGGGTTTGCACTTGTCCTCTGGCATTTTAAGTGTGTTCCTTGATGGACGCTCTGCCCTAGAGAACCGGAGGCTTTAATGATGCAAAGTAATGCTAATGCTTCCCTCAACCCCATAGCCCTCTTGCTGGGTAACCCAATGTGTTCGGCTACCCCAGCAATGTCAGAACCAAAATGTGCTGAAAAGACAGCACAGGCAGAAAGGGGCCATGCTGTGTTTGAGGATGACTTTCATTTACCACCTGAGTTTCCCTGTTGGCTACTAACAGCAGTTTTACTTATAGCTTATATGGGTTTGTGTGAGAGGTGCTGATTTCATTTTTTCATGGACAGCTTGGTCAGACCTGCAGAGCCAAAGAGAAGTAGCTTAGACAATAGCAACACTTCTTAACTAAATCTTTGCCATAATTTCTGGAATTCAATGAATTAGGTTTTCCTAGTGTTTTTTTGTTTAAGTAGATAAATACTCATTCAAACACAGCCTACAGCATGGCAATACATTTTTCCAAAGCAGACAATGACTTGTCATTCCAAAGGATGGACTTCTTGTAGAAAGAGGCGGTGTGTGCAGTCATAGTCCTGAGGTGAGGGTGGAGGGTCAATTGCAGAGATGCTCACAAGAGATGCAGTAGCCTGGGGTAGCCTTTAATAGCCAAAGTCCTTCTTTTCAGCCTTGCCTTAGGATGGATGCACTCCACCACACCTACTTAAGTTATCCATAAACTGAGGTGGTCTTGCTGTGTTGGTTGTACCCAGTGAGTTAGTAGGCATCCAGAGCTGATGTTTTGCCTGATCCTATCCATCTGTTCAGGAGAAGTACATGCACAGCTACCCTCAGCTCATGGTGCAGAGTCAAAGAAAATCCAGCCTGTGGCTGGATCTGACTTCCACCTCTGTCCCTGTGTTCTGCAGAGTGTGGAAAGTTTTTGCAGCTGATTTCAGCGAGATTGAGTATAAAAGGGGGGATGGCCAAGCCTGTTGCTGCTGCAGAGTGTGAGTTTAAAAAAGACCATGCAAAGATATTTCTCAAAAGGCAATGCTTCATCTATAGCTGAAAAACTTTTAGTCCCCAGAAGTTTTTAAAAAGTGAAGTACACATTTGTGAGGTCTAATCTAGGCCATTGAGAAAGCTGGGCTATTAATTAAAGCCACGTTTGTTGCCACAGCAATTGTTTGTGTGCTGGAACCTGCAGTTAGCGTGATGGAGGGACCAGATGAGAGAGCAATAAACCAACTTGCGTTCAATCAAAGCGAGCCGTTATAGGTAGTGCTCTGTAAACTTATCTGACCGCCTTACAGTAATTTGTTTATCTAAGTGTACCCCCATCACTGGTTAATATTTCTCTTTTGTACAGAACATGTCTTAAGGTGTGTCCACTTTCAAAAAAGCATTAACTTTCACTTGTCAGTCTTTCTTCTGCTTTTTTTTTTCTTCTTCTTCCTCTCCGTATAACTGCAAGAGCATGGACATTTGCTGCAGGTTTGAGATTTTGATTCATACCTACAGAGTCTGATTAATAAATGTCTTTGGCAACGGTAAAAGCCATGCTATTACAACAGCAAGATTCTGGGGTCAAACATCAACCCAGGCTGGCAGGAGGCTGACTTAATGGGGTATGGATGCAGGCATGTAGGGCTAAGTGAGCAGAGCGTCTGCGTGCTTCTTCCCGTGAACCACTGCTCAGTGCAAGCTCAGTGATGACGATGACGCGTGAATTCACAAAAAGCTGTAAAGAAACGAACTTGTGGGTATTTCCTCTTAAAAGTGGGCCACTAAACTGCATCTCTTGTAGTAAGGCAGCATCAGTCTAAAACTGAAAAGGGTGAAAAACTGTTCATGGTTTGTAGGGTCTGGGATTGAAAATAATAATAAAAAAAAACAGCAATCTGGGTCAGGAGATTTCTGTGCCAGTCATGTTACAAGATCACTGTAACATCTATTCTAGGAAAAGAAGTGTATTGTAATATATTATTACTGGCTTGAGCACATTATTAAAATGGTCTGTTTGCCATCAAAAAGTACTGCTAATTAGTAGTTGGGCCGACCAGGCTGTCACCCAATGACAAATAAATCTGCCTGTTGGCTAATATGGGTTCAGCACACAGGAATTTGGGTTTGATTCCAGGAAGCTTTTCCAGATAGTAATATTCCTATTAGCATAAATGTAGGCCTACAGAGATCTCTTTTGTTTCTTTGGTTTTTTTTTAAATGGTCTTTCAAGAAGAAAAGTATTTTGGAGCGATTGTGTTTTGCACAGAAAGTAGGCAAAAGTCAATGGACAATAAACTGGAAATCAAGTTAGAAATGTCAGTTGTATGTTTAGGATGCTATAGCCCTCTGATACATTTTCAGCATATCTTACTGGTATTGTTCAGAAAAGACTACATTCCACTTTAAATAAAAGAGAGCTTAAAAATACAATTTTTAAAGGAGAAATATCATTTTAAAATAGTACCAAGCACTTGGTATTCTCTTGATGATATCCCTAGCTGGGAATAATTGAAATTGTATTTCCTGGGAAAATATGATAGTTTTATATTTTTCCTGTGGAAACCCCTGTGAAATGGAAGTTTCATTTAGCCAGGACAGCCCAAGGAAGCAGCTTGATATCTTGAAGTTTCCATATAACCCTTCCACAAAAGACCGAACAAGAAATCCAACTCGAGAATTTGGATTTTCCTCTAGAGGCTGTTTGCAGCTGGATGGGCATCCAGGGCTGAATTTCACGTGTCATGAACGTGAAGATTCTGGTTCAGCAGTAGGATTCTCACGGTTGTCAAAACCTGCTGCTGCACAGGTTAATGGAGTGAGGCCACGAGTGCATGAAGCAGTTGTGTGTTTGGGGCGACCATCACCTTTGTATCCAACTGTCTTGGCTTTTTTTCTGTGAGCAGAGGTATGAGGAGAGTTAGACTGATAATATCTAAGCATCTGTTAGATTCTTCTGTCTGGACTGATAGTATTTAAGCACTTGTTAGATTCTTTCATCATATTAAATTAATTTAGCCACAATTATTTATTTGCAATTATTTCAATTAAAAGCTTTGCTTTAGAGACTCCATTAAAGCATGAGAAAAATCCTCCTGCTATCAATTCAATGACTGTAGTGTCTCATGATAGCTCATATCTGGATAGTTATAATAATTATGGGATTTCCTTATTTTCTGGCGAATTAACCTTCCAAGCTTGAATTTGTTAAGTCCTTTTGCTTTCTATCCATATTAGGCTATGAGGCCAGTTAGATATTAATATAGAAAGAACATGTTTGAACTGAGACATCTGCCAAGGTTTGGTGCCCACATGCCATCCACGTGGGATGGTGTCATATTGCATAACCACTGACAACATGCATTGGGTGTAAACCACTCACTTCAAGGCCATATTTGACAATACTCAATGACTAACTAGCATTTCAAAAGTGATTAGCACTTAAACTTTCTCACTGTGAGGGATTTGTCGGTAGATTTTCAGATAGCTGGGGAGATTACTTGCAACAAATGCTTTTTATGGACTTCCGTGCTGCTTGCTAATGAAGTCTACTGATGGCAGGACTTCAAGGCTTTTGAGAAGAGAAGAGATGTCCAGAGAAGAAAATGTATAATATATGAAATCATTGGAAATTGTAAGGTGAAGAATTTCTGAAGAGTTATGTTTTACCGCTATATTTTAAGTTAGCATCCTTTACCCGAAGTTGTGGTGTTTCACAGGTGATAGCATATGAAAGGAGGATATTTTTCATCAGGTATTTGTTTGAAATTGTATCCTGTCTCAGGCTGTGTGCGTTACCTGCTTTTGTTCATTTCAGTGAGATTCTTTTAAGTACTTTTTTTTTTTTTTTTTTTTTTACCTATTTTGACATCTTTTGGGGGGTGGGGTAAATAATTGGTTGTATTTGTCTTATTTGTTCAATAAATGTCATCATGTAGGACTGATTTTTCAGACTTTTCTCTAGTGGAGTTTCTGCTTCCATTAACCCAAGTTCTAGCTGTAACCCTTTTTCAGTCTGAAAAGGGAGATAATAGCTTCGTTGTAAATAGATTTTTAGTGTATTGGTAATATTTGAAATCTTATCATATTAATGCTTACATAGATTCTTCAAAATTTTAAGTCATATTTCAGTTTGGAAGACCTTTTTCTAGTAAATAGTTCCACATTGGGGAGTGTGTTGTGTGGGAAGAGGCAGCTTTGCTTAGTAGAATTGCATATACGTAACTATATTTGTGGTTTATATTGAGTAAAACAAACTCCTCAATCAAAACTTTGCATGACATTCTAATGCACCAATCTGAAATATCCCTCTAGATCACAGCTCCTAAACTAACTTAGCTCATTTGTAACTAGTAGGATATATCAAGTATTGGTCTTGATATGTGTTCAAATCTTGAGGGTCTGATTTTGGGCAGAGGGTTCTTGTTATAAGAGGCAGCCTGTTGCATCTTAAAAGACGCTAAGAATTTTAAGATCAACCTTACTCTTTGGTAAAGTAGAATCTCCTTTTCAACAATGGGAGAAAAGTAACAACTTTTGTTTAAAAAAGAAAAAAAAATGCGATAGTCTTTCTGCAAGACAGCATCTACAAAAATGGTGAGCTCTAACCATGGACAGAGGACCAAACAGTTTACTGCAAAACCACTAGAATATAAGTTTTCAGTCCCAAACACCTTCCTGGTTTTGCCCAATGACTTCTATTAAAAAATATCCATTTGTGTTCTGTAGAAACATCCCTGTTAAAGTGATTCGTTAGTCAGCCTTCACAAGCATAAAGAAATGCTCTGTGAACAGTTTCCATGACGCTTTCCTCTTGAGGCTGAGAAAGTTTTTTATTCTTCTTGCCTCTTTGATCCTAGCCTTCTTCATTAGCAGTAAATACATAAATACATACTGGAAATCCCAAGCAGGGTTCATTATATTCTTTAAGGAAGTACCTAAAACATATTCAGTAGTTCAGTTAATGATGACTAGGTGACAGGTTGGGGTTTTGGCAACTGCCCATTCAGGACTCAGTACTCCCAGTGATTTTGGGCAACATCTTTAGATGTGGTGAAAGAAGAGGGCAGGTAATGGTGAAAATGGTCCCATGCATGCTGATTGCAAAACAGAAGGACAAGAAGAGCCCACAGAAAATCCAAACACAAAGTATGTTGTAAAAGGTGCATGCAGGTAAATGTATAAAGCAATAAATGCCAGGAGATGCTCTTGGATGGTCAAATGGTCTGTTTAAGACACCTAATAGGGCTTGAATTAATGGGACCCGAATCTGATTGAGGAAGTAGATCTGTGGCACAAAGCTGGCCAGATGGTGCCCTCTTTGACCAGCCCCTCCTCCTTACTTGCTACCATTAGGTAGCCACAATGATACTTAAACAGATATCTAGGACCAAACACAAACAACAGAATTAATCCAAGATAAGGGTGTGCTGAAGTGGCTTTCTCTTTGTCACAGAAAATTTGCTTTTGGAAGAAATAATGTAACTTTATTATTTAAGTCCATAAAATGAAGACAGACAAGTGCATCCTGAAATTCTGCTCTCTCTCTCCCTCTCTCCCTTATGATAGAGAAATTCAGGGTCTTGGAGATAAATTCCTTTTCTTGTATGATAATCCCCATGTAGCACTGGAGAGTTACTGTCTTGAGATACCAACTTTTCCCTGAGCAGGAAAAGTTACAGCGTGCTGACACACAGTAAGTGCTAAAGAGGGTACAGGGTGACCTGCTGCATCCAGTCGCTTACCCTGTGGGCATGGTGTGGGAAGAAAAAAGCCCAAACCTTGCCTCTAATAGTAGTTATGGAACCTGATCAGGTAATGTGGCTAACTCAATGGGGAAGCAGTGCATATTTAAGAATTCCTTCCCCTGCAGTACCAGTTGTCTGTTGTCTATTTATTATTGATAAAAGAAAAGTTGGAAATGTTATGCATAAAAGCTCAAAAATGCAGCCAAGTATCTGAAAACACAGAGATTTTTAAGATTCTCTTTTACAAATGCATATATAAAATATTGAATCTGACAAACAGATTTTACCTATTTTGTATTTTTTATCCTGAATAAAGAACAGTGCACTTCATAATCAAGTCAAATGGTGTCCAGACAGCATCTTCTAGTACACAAGCTGGCACACATGCACAGGCTGCTACTACAGAAGTTTGAGTGTGTTTCTGTTCTTATGAATCTTCTGGTATGATTTTTCTTTGTGACGGCTCCAAAACTTCTGTTTTTCACATGCGAATACTGGCAGCTAGTCTTGCCTATTATACTGCCCTGAAAGTAAAAAATTATTTTTTCTGCATGGGAGACGTTTCCCGCTGGAGTAAGCGCTGGTTTCAGATGACAGAAGTCATACCTCTCTGAGGCAGCCAAGTATCGTGTAGTCTGATGCTCGATCATCAGACCATGAATATTCTCACTAGCTTCAGCTGAGTTGGTCTGTTGAATACTTTTGTCATGAGTAACAGGTCCAAATCCTGACCCTTGATCACAGACTGATCGTTAGTACTGACAAGAGGTTGAATTTTCCATTCCTAAGTGGCCTAAAAAAATTGTAGTTTCTGCACTCTGGTGCTTGAGTTAAATGCTCAAGTCTGGGATTTGTCAATTATTGTAATCATGAGAATCATTCTGGAAGATAATATCAACTCAGGCTTAACATTGGACATTGACTTGCTGGTGCTGCTCCGAGTGCCTAGGTCTATACATACATCTAATTCAACTTTCAAAATTAAGTTGTTCTTGTGGCTGTCGAGTTTGAATAGTATTCATAAAGAGTGACAGCCTCTCTTAGTAGGATTATAAAAATACATGTTGCATATTTTTCTCTAAATGCTTCTTTTCTTGCACTTGGATCAGGACGTTCCTCTATTTGGTATATATTGTTTTCACCAAAAAGCGTTTACAGTGTGGCTGTCAGGTAAATAACTGTTCACTGCTGAAATATTTGAAAAACACTTCTTCCCCCTGATAATGCAGATAATGAACTGATTGTTTTGCTATATAGTAGGCAAGTGTTTCACTGCACCCCGACTGACTTATTTTTCAGCTTGCCACTCAATACATTTCAATACAGAACTGTGAAAAAGTCATTGGAGGATTAAAGGTATTAAAGCAGGTGGCTGGAAAGGAAATGGTAACTCATTTGTTGAGAAACAGCAAACTTCTGGAGTGCAAAATGCATTAAAAATCCAAGGTGTGTCACTAAGAAGTCGCTGTTAAACTTACAGGTTACAATCTTTCCTTTATGGTGGACTTTGTCTTTTCTTAAGAGGCTCCTCTTTAATGATTACTTTTTCCTCACAAAGACACGCTTATTTATCTATACAAAGATCATTACAACCTGGTAATTTGGGGAACTGGAGGTATTGCATATAGTTTCAAAATAGCTTATTTATTCCTCCGGGACACGAAGTCCTCCCTGCAGGACTGCTCTTCCCTGGCGGCACCGGGTCGCGTGAGGCTTCCAGCCAGGGGTGCCCACCGGCACAGCCAAGTCTCAGCACTCCTCCCACGTCCCCTCCTGCATGCCTGGGTGCACGGGGCCAGAGATGTGGAAAGCCAGTTGCATGCTTGCTGAGCAGGGTCACTCGGGCTGCACGGGGGCTGCTCTTGTTGCATACCTGCTTACAGAGAAAAACGCAGAACTGGCACCGAGAATAGGATCCTATTCTTCAACGGCACTGAGCTGGCGAACTGTATTAAAATAAGCTTTAATCTGGAACATTGGATTTCAAATAATTGGGGTGTTCTCAAAAAAAAAAAAAAAAATCAGCTGAGGTTGACTTTCAGTCCAAAATGCACTCTGTGAACTCTGGTGTCCGTACAGGCAGTGCTGGGTTACAGTTAGGAAAACTCAGTGTTTTCCTTTTGGGGAAAAAAAGATGAAGTCTCAGCTGTGCCTTTCAGCCCTTCCCAAATCTGCCTAGTTTCGTTTTTTTTTTTTTTTTTTTTTTTTTTTTGTAGAGGGAGAAATAGTGGATAGGAAAGTAGCTTGCTATTTATCTACCCAGGGTAGTGATTTGTTTTCCAGTAATGACGCAGATATGGTGCAGAAGGAAGTTTTTCTCCCAATATGGGTCAAAATAAGTTATCAGGTATTGCAGCCAAGCCCGTGGGCCGAGGAGCCCCTGCAATAGCTCCTGTAGCAGGTATGAGCTGGATGGAGGCGCTGACCCGATTGCAAAACCAAAGAAGTCAGGAAGGCTGCGGTGCTCCTGGTGACTGGACGGTGCTGTCACTGAGGAGATAAGGCTGTCCTTCGGATCATCGGTCTTCCACCTAGACACTGTGGCAAATACTCCTTAAAAGGTGGGACTAGGGGACATCCCATCCTGTTTTGGATCGCTCCCCAGTTACCACATTGGGATGTTTTATCTGTGATGAGTCCTGTGATTGTTCTGTTGTGTTCAGGAAGTGCTGAGAGTCCTGAGGCTTCAGAGCAAGTTTCCAAAATCGGTCTTAGAGAATTGTTCTTTTTTTTCTTTTTTTTTTTTTTTCCAATTTTCCCAACAAAAGAATGTGAGAGAGTGGTAGAGCACATGAGGATGAGCAAGGCAAAGAGAAGGGGGTCAAAGGAAGGCATAGCTGGGGAAAGGTACTGCATTGGCTGTTTCAGATTCTTGCAGGGCTTGGCAAGGAAGAGCAGAGTATTAATAAAATAAGAAAAGTTATTTCATTTCAGTACAGAAGTAGCTTAGCAAATGAAGACTGTTAGCTGGCTTTTTGTTACATTAACTGTACAAGTTTTACTACCTGTTAGCAAAGGATGTATGGACTGACAGCAGGATGAGCCAACTGAGCCCAGAGCATCTCATCAAAAGGCAGCAGACAAAGACTGAACAAAATTGCAATGTTGTGCCCTAGCTTGTTTTAAAATGAGGATAACATACAGCAAAAGTAGAACACCATGTATGCTGAGTTACCAGTCTGGTCAAAAAGCACTTAAGGAAGTATGTCACCACTGGGAAGGAAGCAGAGAGCTGAGATCTTGCTGCAGGTGATTTAAGGATAAGGAAGCACAGAGTGCACTTGAAAAGGATAAAAAAAGCAGTGTGTGCTTCGCTATTTCTGTGCTGTTAAAAGCCTCAGAAACCAAAGTAATCTCAACATTGCTCTTCAGTTGTTAATAAGCAGTAAGAATACTGCTTCAGCTCTGCAAAAAGCACTTAGAAACAGTTTCACAGCAAACATAGGAATACAAAAATGATGTACATTTGAGGATCACCATTAATGAAATCCTGTAGTGTGTGTGGACTGCTTTAATAAGTGTCTCCACTTGGCATAAAGCTGAGGATCACAACCCACCTTCATATACCCCTGCATTATCATACTAAAGGAGAATGGAAAATTTAGACAGTTCCTGAGGAGCGAAGTGGCTTAACACTGAATAGACCTGGCATCTTTCATTGAATTACAGGCTTCACGTACTCCAATGAAATTGTGCTGTGCAAAGTACATTTTCCCTGTATATTTCATAAAAAACGCAAATCAAAGGAAGAGATTTTTTTAGCAGGACCTGGAGATCAACCGTTGATCTTTTACATGTTTTTATTTATTTACTTTTTGCATTGCTTTCACTTTTCTTTCTGAACATACTTCTAAGGGATCTCTTCATCATGTTTTGCCTGTATAATTTCACTCCCCTTATGTACGCACATCCTTATCTTGATATAGGTTGCTAACTGAGTGACAATACCACATTACAAAAAGGTTTTGTGTGTTGTTCTGCAAAAAGAATAGCTTCTCTTGGTCTGCAGAAATACTCTGATATTCCGTATCATCATTGTAATCTCCAAATTATTAGCCCTTCTTTATTTTTTTCCTAACCTTAAATAACAAGCTAGTCATGGTTACAAATAGTCCAGCAAAAAAAATATTTAAAAGAAACCAAGTTTGCCTGCAACTAGACAATATATTTCTCTTGAAAGGCCCAGGCGGAGAGCTCGCCTGGTCTGGTCTTGCCTCTAACATGTGTGGGGTGAGGAGGAGCAGAGTCGTGCCACTTCTCTATGGGTCTGTGCCCAGCGGACCTTCTCTTTTGTCTTGCATCCGAAGCCCTAAAGCACTTATTGCTTTGCTATAATTCCTTAATTAATTAAAATTGTGCTAAATGAGCTTTTGTACACACCTTTGTTTGGGCCATTGTTGTGGTTTAACCCGGCTGGCAGCTAAACACCACACAGCCGTTGGCTCACCCTCCCCCCTCCCTCTCTGGGATGGGGGAGAGAAACGGGAAAGTGAAGCCGGTGAGTTGAGATAAAGACAGTTTATTAAGACAGGAATATAATAATAACAATAATAATAATAATAGTGATAATGATAATAGTATTAATAATAATAATGTGTACGAAACAAGTGATGCACAATGCAATTGCTCACCACCCGCTGACCGATGCCCAGCCTATCCCCGAGCAGCCGGCCCCCCCCCACCCCAGCCAGCCACCCCTATATATTGTTTAGCATGACGTCAGATGGTATGGAATACCCCTTTGGCCAGTTTGGGTCAGCTGTCCTGGGTCTGTCCCCTCCCAGCTCCTGCTGCACCCCCAGCCTGCCCGCTGGCAGGACAGAGCGAGAAGCCGAAAAGTCCTTGGCCTGGTGTAAGCACTGCTCTGCAACAATTAAAACATCAGCATGTTATCAGCGCTCTTCTCATCCTAATCCAAAACATAGCACCCTACCAGCTACTAGGAGGAAAAATTAACTCTGTCCTAACTGGAACCAGGACAGCCATCTTTAAGGCTGCAGAAAACTGCTCTCTCTATATTCATCCCTGAAGGGCCAAAAAGCAGAGAGAGAGAAACTTCTGGAGGGTACCAAAAAGTAACGCGACATGAAGCGTGCGGTAGGAATTGGAGAAAGTGTGTTTGCCTTAATGGAAAACAGACTGAGCCCCTAGACAGCAGATAGCAGCCACGTTCATGTGCCACGCCACGTTTGCCTGTGTTTGTAAGAGCTGAATGTGTGCTCTGTTCCTCTTGTCAAGCTGCACGTGTGATGTGCTGCCGCAGTCATCGCTTTGAAATCAGGAAGAGGGACGTCACAGCAGCATGAAGAGCTGTAAGAAAGCCTCTGCAGTTTGCTTATGTGAACAATTACTCCTCCAGCTGTTTGTTCTTTCTGATAAATCGCTCTGCTCTTCATGTGCTATTGACTGCAGGATAGCAGGGATGCTTATTTTAACTCGTTTGGGGAAATGAGAGGTGTGACTTAGGGGTAGCTTAAAGTAATGCGTGCCCTGCTGTTTTGGGGTGGAGGGTGCAGGCGGGGAAGCAGAAAGGCTGCATGTCAGGCACCGACTCGGGGTGCTCTGGCGAAGGACTCCAGCTCACAGCAGCGTTGGGCAGTCTTGGCAGGATGAGCAAGAGAAATATCTCGGGGTCACCCCAGCTAGCATGAGCCACAGAGAAGGAAAGGCCCTCTCAGCTGGATGCACACGTCAGCAGTCCTTTTTATTTCCTTTTGAAGTACATAAACAAAAGCTCCCTTTTCAAAAATGAGCATGCTGGTGAGGCCCTGGAGAAGTGTTTACGGGGTACTGGGGCCATGCCCGTGGCAGTAGCAGAGGTGCAACTGGGGCTCTGCAAATCCCCCCAGTGGGTGGGAGATGGGGGCTGGGATCACACTCTGCATGAAAAATCCCCATGTGAAGTCAAGACAATTACAGTAAAAATTAGGGCTTCATTCTGAATTAGCTGAGCTCCTGGAGCTGCTAACTTCCCTCCTGGCTGCCTGCTTGAGCTGTTCTCTCACAAGTAATGGAAAAAGAAGAGATCGTGTTACTGTTTAGGTGGCTTCTTGAATCGCAGAGGTTTTGCATCATCATTTATTGGCAATAAGTTTCTTGTATGCTGGCAAATGTCCCAAGTATCATATTGCATGTGACCATATCTTCTTATAAAAGAAGTGTAAACCTCACAGTTACCTGGTTCCCCCCCTTCTGTTTTGTTCCTTTGTGTGAGGAGGTGTGTGTGTACATATATAAGCACATAAAGTACCCACCTGTATGTATGTTTGAGAATTAGAGGGGCCATTCAGATTTGGTGTGTTTCTTCTGCCACTGATAGTGTTTGTTTGGGAACTTTTGTTGTTGTTGCATTTTGTGGGATTTTTGTTTGTTTGTTTCATTATTTTTCTTGTTGTTTTTTTTTTCTTTGTGTGGTTTTGTTTATATACCACAATTCTTTGGGGTGGTTCTTAGTGTAAACTGTAGAGATGGAACAATATTCTCATTCAGGCTGGGTCATTTTGTCATCCAAAATCTTGACTCATGCTGAACAGTTTTGGAAATCTAACCTCTGAAGTTAAGCTGGGAAAATAAAGATATAATGATAGCATGTGGTCCGGGACCGGTACTAAATTAGGCATTGAAATTTAAGGGTATTGGAAATAAAGTTAGGTTAACTGACAGACTCTGGATCTAAATGTTGGCTACATATGAAGACCTGCAGTGGAGAAATTGCAGTTTTAAATGCAGAATATTCGGTACAGGAAAGATGAGGTTTTATTCCTCATATGAGACATGGTGGATTTGAAACACATCTTTCAAGAAGAAAAACATTTCCTTTATCTTCTTTTATCTAAATGGAAACAAGACGTCTCTCTTTGGTGCACGTTGGCTCTATGGTGCCATGATAGACAAACAGCTTGAAAATGAGAGGTAGAATAAATCTTCTGCAGGCTTGAGAATGGATCAGTTACTTTTCTCCTTCTTTATATTTCTTTTGAATTTGTGACAGGCTAACCAAAAAATTCAGGGTAAGTTGCTTGCTGTGAGGAGTCGGAGAATTTCACACCACAAGAATCTTGGACGTGGGGTTGTTTTGGTCATGAATTGTTTTTCAGCCTTCTGTTTGTTTGGTTGGCTTTTTAAATTTGCAACTGACCTTGTTGCTGCTCCCTCCTGGACATAGTTCCCCCAGCATATAGTAGCAGTATGCAGAAATTTGGATAATCTGTTTACTACGACTGTTTGGGTTTTTCCCTGCTTGGTTCAAAGCCTGGTTGTTTTGGTGGGGATTTGTTTCTGCTTTTTGTATATTTTTATGTTTTATTTTTGGTGTTGTTTTGCACAGTAACATCTGTGAAACAGCAGCTCTCTATTGCTTTTCATTTGGAGGAATGGAGGAAAAAGCAAAACAGAGGCAGCTGTTTCTCTGGTTTTATTTTTCAAATAGTGTTTGAGTGCGGGTGAAGACTTGGAAACAGGACTTCTGATCCGATGCTCACTCCTCCTGACTGGCTGCACAGCTCTGGGTTGGTAATTCAGTCTTTCATGTCCCTTTTCCATAAGGAGGGCAGGAAAAAGTGTTTTTCTTTTTTAATAATAATAATTTTATAAAAAAAAAGACCAGATGTGCAAATGGAGATGTAGGAAAAGGCACAATCAATCAGCCTTTTAACAGGTAGCCAAAGGTTGTTGCTCACTTAAGTGGTGCTGCACAACGAAACACTTTCAGATGTGTCCAGATCCCACTCATAACGCAAAAATGCCCATGTTGCTCTGTCCCTACTTCTTTTCTCAGCTCCATCTGTAGCTTTCAGCAGGCATTTGGAGTTAGGACCTGAATATTCTTTACACGCTGTGTAGCTTTGATTTAAAACTGTGGAACAAGCTGTAGGACACTTGGTTCTCAAAATATTATCTAATCTGGTATTTCAATTATGCTAATGCAGATGAATACTCATGAAAGTGCTGTTGCTCTCAACTATCACTGCATGCGTTCAGCCTTTCTGAAATCATTTTGCAGAGCGTATGATTCATTTTCACTTTTCTCTAGAAGGTGAGCTTGGTGACTAGGTACAAATCCATAACACAGAAACAGCTGATAACTGATGTGGCTGGAGGAGAAATGAGAAAGAAATGATCTGGAAATGATAATATAGGAATTAGAATTTAGCTGTATTTAAATCTTGGACTAATATTGGTTTAAAACAAGTGGCTGAGTCGGTCTTTTCCCACTGGGGCCATGAGGGAAATTTATAAAACAGGGTTTCCTCTGCTTTTACATGATCCAAAGGAAATGAAGGCAGTGTGATTAAGCACCTTGCTTACATTTGAGTAGTAGCAAGAGTCACAGGAAAAGGCTTGAACTTCACTTTCATGTTTATATCATAACTTTTTTCTTTAAGAGTTGGGTAATTTAGAAGAAAGGTCTTAAGGACTGTATATAATATCTTGAGTATGATTGGGGTAAAGCATGTATAAATGTGTGAGTGGCCACATCTCAAAAATAACAGCAGAAAAAGACACGGTGCTGCTGAGCAGCAGCTTTGAAAGGCAAGGCGTGCTTCATGTGTTGAGATGTATTGTTAATGTAAGATCATGGCTTGATTCTGAAGGTGAAGGTTCTATGTTAGTGATTTTTTGGCATGAGAAAAGCCTGTTTTAACAGTCTTGATGTAACGAATGAATCTTGGCATACACAAATGCATGTTTAGGTTTCCTTCTTCGTTTGTGCTTAATTTACGTGAATGTAAATGTAACAGAAAAAGGGAAATTAGATGTCTAACTGTTGGAAAATTAATTACAAATGCTTAACCTTTTGCAGCTCAAAATGTTTTTTTTCTTGGTCACCTTTCTCCTGAATGTTGTTTGATGTTAATTTTGTTTTACCTAAAGATTGTACAGACTGTAAGTACAGTTTTTACCTGAAGATTGTACTGGCTGTAAGTACAGTTAAACCCTTGAGAAAAATACATGTATTTACTCGTCATCTTGAACACTTAGGGGCTAGTGACAGTAGTTTCTCAGTGCAAGAGCAAAGTGCATAAGGAGTCTCAGAGACACTGGAAGGGGCTGCTCTCTGTGTGTGTGGGCATGGATGCTAGGTGATGTTTGTCCATGTTTATCTGGTACTTGTTGGCGTAACTTACTGTGTTGATATACCAAACACAACAGTGTGTGTACAGCTAGCTGCAAAGCCACACGCACCTGGCTCCGGAGTGCTCCATAGCTGCTGTGGTACACAAGAGAGTGCTTCTGTACTCTTAAGGGTGTGGGGTTTTTTGTTTGTTTGTTTTTTTTCCCTATTCCTTTCACAACAAAGCTTTGCTGCCGCAAACGGTGATGTGGCAGACAGTGTAGTTGCTCCCAAGACAAAACTTGGGAGGAACCAACCCAGGAACTTGGCAGGAAAGCCAGGACTGGGCACACAGGACTGTTTGATCTTGGATCTTATGGCCTCAGGACAAGGTGGAGGGACTGAGGGACTGGACCAGACACCAGAAGCCTCCTTGTTGGTGCACTTTCACATGTTGTGCTAGCTGAATTCCCATAATATTTCCATTTGTTAGCAGAAGACAGAACCTCTTCAGCTCACATTTTACTGCCTAATACCTACTGACTTTTTATTGCTCTTCTATAGCAATACAGTCAGGCTCTCCTCCTAAATCAGAGCCCACGCTCTGTCTGGATGCAGACAGAACTTCCCCTTCCTACCTTGAAGATGCCTGTTACATAGCAAAATTTAAACTAGGAAAAATACATTTCATGTGTTACAGTGATCGCTCATTTCTTGGACAACCAAAGTCTTTTTCTATACAGTTAACTGAAGTACACATTATTGAAGGTGGGTTTTGTGGTGTTTTTTGGGGAGTTTTGTTTTTTGCTGTTGTTTTGTTGTTGGTTTTTTTCTGGGGGGGGGAGGGTAGGATTTGGGGGGAGTAGTTTTTAAAAATGGATATTCAGTGGCATCGGGAGGACTGGGGAGGGAGAGCCTCCATCACTGCTCCTCAAACTGAACACGTACAGTCCTTGTCACTTTGAAATACTTCAAGCTCTTGACAGCCTTGAAAAATGTGTGATGTGATGGGACTTTCCAATAATTGAGGTGTTATGTGATGGGACTTTCCAATAATTGAGTCACAGGGTGAATATTATACATAAGGAAGTGGAGATGAAGGATCATTTTATCTGAGTGAAATACAAACCCTTATGGTATATGACAAGAAGACTGTGAAATGGAGGAGTAAAATCATTACCTTAAAATAATGGGGCTTTGCTCCCATTTCTTCTGTTGATGAAAATCAAAACTCATTCCCGTAGCTGCTTGGCACACTCAATCTCTCACTCTATTTTCAGTAAGATTACCTTCAAGGTATAATATTTTATAAGCGATGTTTTGGCTGGGATGCAACTCCCAAAATATTAATTTCTCGTCTTACCTGACTCCCACATACACAAGTGGAAATGGAGAAAAATGACCTCAGGTAGAGAGTAGGTTGTGCTTATGTTAGACTGAGCGTAGCCAGCTGAGCTGCTCAGAGGCTCTGAGCTAGACAGAGGGTCTGTTCTCCCACAAAAGCCTCAAATCAAGCTCAGCCTTTGGCATGTATGTATGCAAGGAAAATTATATGCATTATTTTTGTGATTCTCTGATGCTGTGTTCATCAAGGTCTTGCATTTTATTTTCTTTTTTTCAATTTGTACAAAACGTAAGAGACATGAATGACCAGTCATTCAGTTCATGTCCTAAAACATCAGAATTCAACAGGTATTATATTCTACTTGAAAGTTATTTAGTGAGTCAAGAAATTCTTCTTATGTAGCTTTTTTTTAATAATATCTTTTTAAAAAAAATGCAGATTTAGAATGATACAAAATTTTAAAGTAACCTCATTGTCATAAGTTTTACCTACAGTAGTTAAAGATGTCATAAATAAAAGGGTTGGCTATGTTCATATTCCATTCTTTTCTAGAATCAAAAGAAGCTTGATAATCTGAAGTTGAACTCTGAAAGCAGGACATAATTAAATGCAACAGTAATCAACAAAATTAAATAACTCTGAGGTAATAAATGGCATTGGGAGTATATATCAGCATCTGTGATATTAGGAACATTATGTTCTAAACACTGATCTATCAGACATATTCTTATTGCACAGAGATAAGAGATAGCGTACCAAACTTCTGATAACATAAAAAGGGCAGAGGTCAGCGGAGCTGTACAGGCACATGCCAGTATGCTATCTGCCTCTGTATCAGCATTAAATTAGTTGCCTGATAGTTCAGGAGGTAAGTGTGGCCACGTTTTGTTCAGGTGGTCTAAAAATAATATTAAAATAGAAAATGCTAAATCCCAAACCATACTGAGCTGTGATATCAGGTGCTCCGTTGTTTGGAATAATTCAAGGTATGGATATATCATGTAAAAAATTCTCAGTGGCGTCCCACAGGGTTACACAGAATCGATCAGTATTGAGGAAATACTTTTTTTTCTTTTTGAAGGTTCACAAGCTACTTGACACTGAGTATAATTTTACTGCCATCTTGCACTGCAGCTGCCCAATCCATTTTTTGCTGTTTGCCATCTCAGCTCCTAAGTCAGTTTTTACAAGTGTAGCAAATATTTCAGTAGGAGCAGTTTTGTGCAAAGAAAACAGTAAAAGACTTGTCAAGACTGTGACTGGGCTCTCTTGAATTTAAACATTTAATAAACGGAAGCCAAAAATAAGTTAAGTTTTGGTAAGCAATGATTAGAATTTTGTCTAAGAGCCAACTGATGGGAACCTGTGCTACAGTCATCCCTAAGATAACTCTCAGGTAAAACATAATTTTGATGCTCAGTGAAAGATTTCTTTGGTTATTGCTGTTCTGTACAAAGCTGTCTGGAAAAGGACAGGCCATGCTTCCCTGCCCTAACTCTTCATCTGTTGGACTGAAATCAGAACCCATCTAGATGGCTTTCCTTGTTGCAAATCAGCTGCCTGGGTTTGCCATGTGGGATGACGTGAAATGAAAGACAAATTATTTCCTTAGGCAATCTTAGGAAGTGTTTGGAGGGGAAAAACAAACGTTTTTTGTTGTTGTTGCCTTTTTTTTTTTTTTTTTTTTAACGTGTCAGATTGGAGAACTGGGATTGTATTATTCTCAAGATACCTCAAAATAAGATACTGCTGCCCAATCTCATAAGCTCTGAGTTCTCCATGGCTTTAGTGCAAACTCTGTTTTCAGTTAAGTCTTGTGTGAATCAATAGGAAACATTTTGAAAACAATGGAATTGCTTTTTAATTCAACAGACTGGTGTGCCCAGTAACCTACTTGATGCCACAGTAAATGTCAGGATACATTACTTTGATTCATAGACAATGGTCTTTTAATTAACTACATATGTTTCTATACATAAGAAACTACAAATCAAGGATTTTTCTTAATTTTTAGGAAATAAATTGCCAAAGAGCCACTGGCATTCCCAACAGGAGCACTTTGACAATGGTGGTTACCGAGCTTTGAAGATGATTTTGTGGATGAACTACATTCATACTAACGCACGTTTCTCATACTCAACTTTCACATATCATGTCTGCTATTTATTAATTCTAGATCTTTTTCATAAGCTATTTCAGTATGTTTTAATTCTTCAGTATATGAAGCTCCTGGTATTAAATCTCCATTTACTAATTAATGCACCAAAACAGAATGGAAATATTTGTGATGTTGTCTTTCTTCTCTTCCTGCTTTGTTGTGAGTTCTGTTTCTCTTACCTTTCTCTCTACTCTTTTTTTCCGGGGGGGAGGGGGACTTTGTACAAGTTGTAAATTCTTTGAGGAAAAGGACTCGTATTATTTCTCAGAAAGGCAGAGCTTCACTCCTGATTATAATTATACAGAAATTGTGAGGGAATAAATGCCAAGAGGACCTCAGAACTGAGTGTAATTCCGTGTTTTTAAGACTGCAAAGTAGTCCTGATGAGTTCAAAATTGCTTGTCAAGATAACATCACTGAAAGAGTTCTGACAGTCACTGCTTTTGATTCATTAGGGCTCCTTTCCGTCCACCAACCCTGGCATCCACCACAACTGTCTTATTGTTTGTTTCTGCTTTGTTTATTTTTAAGAAATTGTGTAAATCCCACTGAAATCAGCTGGGTTCTGTATATGGGCACTCAGATCCCATCTCAGCGTGCCTGAGCAAGAAACAGTGTCCTAAATTGTTAAAACAGAACAATCTGCAAATCTGATTTAATTTGCAGTGTTAGTGTTTCATCTGTATCTTGTATATCAGTAATGAAAATAGTATGCATGCCATTAACTAGTACCTGAAGTATAGAAGGAAAATAGAGCCTCCAGACTCCCTTACCCAGACTTTATGCACAGAAAAAATGAAATTGTTTTTCAAGGAACTCAGCAGAGTCCTTGAACGTGTAGACCTATTTCTGTACGGGATCCTTGGTGATAGTGAGTGTGCATGTGTCATTTTAGTGATATATGTCATTTCTGTGAAGACATTTGTAAGTCAAAAGAAAAGGTGGGATGAGGCAAAAGCACATTCCAAGGGGCTACGATTAAAATCCCATATAGAGTAGAGTACGGAGGACTTGGGTCCTTATAAAATTTACAGGGTCTTGGTTTTAGGTGTTTTGTATTTGTTTTTTTTTAAATTTTATTAGTAAATTTTAGGTTAATAAATTTTAGGGCAACATCACCGTAAAAGGAACAGTTGTGACCCAGACTTCATGAAACTACTTTCTGTATGTTACACTGGGATTATTTTAAAATCACTGCTATTTCTTTAGAACTCTGAATATTACTGATGGTGTTGTCTGTGGCATCATAAATAACCAAAGATGGAAGGGATATGTGTGTGCAAGCGTGTGTAAGTTTGTAAGATGCCCTGTCCTGCCCTGTTACTGCCTGTTAGTTGGATAATATTTGATCGTTTACAATTATTAAAAAAAAGGGGGGGGGAGGGAGGAAGGGTGGAGACGGAGGGGCAAAATGGAAATGCCTCTTTATACACTACTGCAGGCAGCATCTGGTACTAATATAGTTGTAAAGTGTAAGGTCTCCCCAGAAGTCTTCACTGAAAGGTTTTGAAAAATGTTCATATATGACTACAGCAAACCTCAGTATCTTTGTTAATACATGTTTCTTCAAACTGATTCAGACTACCTTGCTCAGGGAAAGCAAACTAGATGAGCTGATTGTGTCAGTCGATTTTCAAGTGAAGCAGTGCATCTGCTTGACAGATCTACCCATCACTAAGAACTGACAGTGACATGGAAAATGCAGAGGATTTAGTCATGGGCATGTCCCCCGTCATTGTCTAAGGTAGTTGCTATGATCTGTGATGTCATCATTCTAGAAATATATGAGATGCAGGAGACAGCTTGAGAGAGATGTTCTGGGGCAGATGCCTTTCCTGTCAGACAGCAGGCAGTGTGTCAGGCAGACATAAAAAGAGATCTATGGATAGCAGTAAAATTTAATCAGTGATAGCGCAGTGGTAGATATGTGTATATATAGTCAGATCAATTGGGGATTGTGGGGTCTGCGTTGTTTTTTTTTGGTTTTGATTTGTTTTTTTTCAGGGTGTGGGGCAGTGTTGATTTGTTCTTGGATAGTCCATTATCTGGTGCTTTCAATCTACACCTTAAGATTTGTTCCATGCTATGTACGCTTTTGAAGCTGAAGATAGTGAATTTTGAAAACTGAAGAAAGTTGAAAATGATGGCAGAATTGTAGGTAACTGTTCTGTTCTCAGTTGTACAGGAAGGAGTCCTCAGTTGATCATGTTACTTCTCAGAGTAAAATACTTGAATAAAAAAGAACACCGCTGTCCCCCAGACCCACTGTGTTTACCTGGTAGAGTCTGGGAAGACTGTTCAATTTATCACTAGCAATAGCAAAAATAATTCCTTGTGCAATATTCTTACTTTATACACTAATACGTAAAATGTCAAAATACCATACTTCCCTCAGAATGCCTTTTATTCTGCAAGCTGTAGGACATCCGTGGCTCTGAGATTCATGTTCTTTTAAGGTTATGAGATGCCTAACCCTGAGAGAAATGAATGCTGAAATCTGCTATTTGTCATGCCTTTGGCCAAAATACATAAAACTAACTGTTACAGGTTGATCATTTAGATGTCAGACTTGGACTCCCCACTTGGAGACTACTTACTGAAATGGGTTCATTATCTTGATTTTAAATACCAACATGCGAATGAAAGAAATAGCAGTTGTCTCTTCTTAGTAGTACCATGTAGGCACACAGAATATTTCTTCCTGCTCTAGTCTTAACAGTTCATAATTCTTGCCTTTTTCAAATGCAGTCCGAGTTATAACACTTCTTGTATGTGGACTGTTTGACTGAAAGAAGGCCTGACTTAATCTTTTCATTTTTCTAATTTAATGTGCAATGTAACATACTGCAAATGTTAGTTTCTAAACCGTAACAAAGAATGCAATGTTCTTCAGCTTCCAAACTGCTCACACAAATCTGTCTATTACATAAAATTTTATTTCAAGAATGGTTGTCAATTTAAGATCTAATCTAACTCATACAAAACGTATTCACACACAGGAAATCTGACTGGGTGGTCATAGCTGTTCATGATGGCCTAGTTATTTACAGTTATCTTCTTTATTACAATATTTAAACCTCTTCTGGTACAGCTCTGGCAAGGACTTTGCAAATGTTAATGAATGATGCATGTAGCTATTCCTCAATGTCCTGGTTTCAGTTAGGACAGAGTTAATTTTCCCTCCTAGTAGCTGGTAGGGTGCTATGTTTTGGATTAGGATGAGAAGAGCGCTGATAACATGCTGATGTTTTAATTGTTGCAGAGCAGTGTTTACACCAGGCCAAGGACTTTTCGGCTTCTCGCTCTGTCCTGCCAGCGAGCAGTCTGGGGGTGCAGCAGGAGCTGGGAGGGGACAGACCCAGGACAGCTGACCCACACTGGCCAAAGGGGTATTCCATACCATCTGACATCATGCTAAACAATATATAGGGGTGGCTGGCTGGGGTGGGGGGCCGGCTGCTCGGGGATAGGCTGGGCATCGGTCAGCGGGTGGTGAGCAATTGCATTGTGCATCACTTGTTTTCTTACACATTATTATTATTAATACTATTATCATTATCACTATTATTATTATTATTGTTATTATTATATTCCTGTCTTAATAAACTGTCTTTATCTCAACTCACCGGCTTTACTTTCCCGTTTCTCTCCCCCATCCCAGAGAGGGAGGGGGGCGGGTGAGCGAACGGCTGTGTGGTGTTTAGCTGCCAGCCGGGTTAAACCACAACACTCAATGATTCCAGTTTTTGTACCAGAAACTAAAAGTCTCACAAACACATGGAAGATCTTAGGGAACCCAGCAATGCACGGAAGCCTTGTCTTCACATGCACCCAGAAAGTGTGCCGCAGAAAATGGGAGTCTTTCCTTCTTCTGGGAAGAAAACGCTCAGCCCCTTGCAGCATCATGCCATGATGTGCAGAAGTCATTCCGTGCCCTAGGTGTTTCTGGCTGCATGTGTATTCTTCAGGTACCGTGACATATGCTACTCCACCTGGATCCCTACAAGTCCATGGGTCCGGATGGGATTCATCCCCGGGTGCTGAAAGAGCTGGCGGACGTCATCGCGGAACCTCTCTCAAATATTTTTCAATGATCCTGGGAATTTGGAGAGGTCCCGGTAGACTGGAAGCTGGCAAATGTTGTGCCGATTTACAAGAAGGGTCAGAAAGAAGACCCTAGCAATTACAGGCCTGTCAGTCTCACGTCAGTGCCTGGTAAAATCATGGAGAAGATGGTTCTCGAACTTATTGAGGCGCACCTGGGGGACAAAGCAGTCATTGGTCCCAGTCAGCATGGGTTTGTGAAGGGTAGGTCCTGCCTAACTAACCTTATTTCCTTTTATGATAAGATCACCCGTATGATGGACCAAGGGAAACCAGCTGATGTGATTTTTTTGGACTTCAGCAAGGCTTTTGACACGGTTTCCCATAGGATCCTACTGGACAAAATGTCCACCATACAGCTAAATAAAAACATCATGCGATGGGTGAGCAATTGGCTAATGGGCAGGGCCCAAAGGGTTATGGTAAATGGGGCTGCGTCAGGCTGGCGGGTGGTCACCAGTGGGGTCCCTCAAGGCTCCATTTTAGGGCCGGTACTTTTCAATATTTTTATAAATGATCTGGATGTAGGAATAGAAGGTATTTTGAGCAAGTTTGCTGATGACACCAAACTTGGAGGAGTTGTGGACTCGAATGAGGGTGGAAAGGCCTTGCAGAGGGATCTGGATAGGTTGGAGAGCTGGGCGATCACCAACCGCATGAAGTTCAATAAGAGCAAGTGCCGGGTCCTGCACCTGGGACGGGGAAACCCTGGCTGCACGTACAGACTGGGCGATGAGACGCTGGAGAGCAGCCTAGAAGAGAGGGATCTGGGGGTCGTGGTTGACAGCAAGTTGAATATGAGCCAGCAGTGTGCCCTGGCGGCCAGGAGGGCCAACCGTGTCCTGGGGTGCATCAAGCACGGCATCGCTAGTAGGTCAAGGGAGGTGATTGTCCCGCTCTACTCTGCGCTGGTGCGGCCTCACCTCGAGTACTGTGTAGAGTTCTGGGCACCACAGTGCAAAAAGGACGTGAAACTGTTGGAGAGTGTACAGTGGAGGGTGACGAAGATGGTGAAAGGCCTGGAGGGGAAGACGTACGAGGAACGGCTGAGGTCACTGGGCCTGTTCAGCCTGGAGAAGAGGAGGCTGAGGGGAGACCTCATCACAGTCTACAACTTCCTCGTAAGTGGGTGTCGAGAGGCAGGAGACCTTTTCTCCATTAACACCAGTGACAGGACCCGCGGGAACGGGGTTAAGCTGAGGCAGGGGAAATTTAGGCTCGACATCAGGAGGGGGTTCTTCACAGAGAGGGTGGTTGCACACTGGAACAGGCTCCCCAGGGAAGTGGTCACTGCACCGAGCCTGTCTGAATTTAAGAAGAGATTGGACTGTGCACTTAGTCACATGGTCTGAACTTTTGGGTAGACCTGTGCGGTGTCAAGAGTTGGACTTGATGATCCTTAAGGGTCCCTTCCAACTCAGGATATTCTATGATTCTATGATTCTATGATATGTTCATTTTCTTTCCCGTATTCTGAGAACTCCTTAGGTTAACAAAATAACACAGCAGGAAATAACACAACATGCTGAAAAGTTGTCTGCCTTTTACAGTCCTTCATCTGGAAAATAAATCAGGTAGAAAGAAAACAGTAAATCAAGAACACTTTGGACTTTTAAAAAATAAAGTTAATGTTAATTTAGTTAGAAGGAGAGACTACAGAAATAATCTTTCCTTCTCCATTATTTTTTCTAGTTTTTCAACTCCCTTCCCTCCACTCCTCATCTGGAAAACAGAAATCAAAAGAAATGGAAAAAGATGACCAGAGACAGAAGTGCTTAGTGTAGGGATCATGTAACCTGGTTTTCCAATTGTCTGAAACCCTTGTGTACGTGTGTTGATGCAGGTATGCCTATGTGCCTCAGCTTTAGAAGCAGATCATTTTTTCAATACTCTAGCCATTTCTGTTAATGTTCTCAATTCTTCTGAGTCCTGTGACTGAGAGTTAGGAATGCAATTTGTTTCTGTCCAGGGCTTTGATTCTCCTTCTGCAGTAGACAAGTAAATCCTCTTAAAGTTGATGAAGATTTGTGGATGTCTTGTAGGGAAAAATTTGTGTTCCTGCTTGCTGTATGTGTCTGAAGGCTGAAAATTTGACCACAGGGATTATTTTAGTTTACTTATGTACAAAAGGTAAACTTCATTATAGTAGTCCAAATTCTTGTTTGCTCAAAAACTTGAACACCCACTTTCAGGTGCTACCACATTAAGGTTTCCTGGGTAAAGCCTTCTGTTTCTTTTAAAGGAGAAGATGGAGCAAAGGGCAGTGTGCATTTCTCGAGAGGAATTAACAAGTGTGCAGATTGTATGCTTTACAATGCAGATTCATTTAACCTAAATTATTCTTTCAGATTGAAAGGAATGCTGGGGGGGGGGGGGGGGGGGGGAGGTGGATCTTGTTTATACAGAAGATTTATAACGTATTAGTAAAACTGGTTCTGTCAAAATAGATCAGACAGGAGATAATTTAATACCGTAGATGCTTCTTATAGTTGTATCACCCAAGTAATTTATCTTCCTGGCCTGAGTTTTACTGAATCCGAAACAATAAGCTGGAATCTTTTTTTCCCCTCTCAAAAGTAATAACAAGTGCTCTTAGGATACATAATAAACATTCATGCTTTTAAGGCTTCCAAGCCCCTGATCTCATCTCAGGAGATGATGATGGCCTCCCCCTGGAGAACACCGGGGCGCCCATAGCCATGCACATCTTGGAAGCCCGCTGAGGCCAGCCTCGGATGAGTAATATTCACAGTTTAAACTGGTCTGAAGTCTTCTGAAAAGCAATATGCTAAATTCACTGTTTTACATAAATACATTAAAAATAATTTTTTAAAAAAAGTTATGCAGTGGTGCTTTTAATTAAAACCTGGGCCATTGCATTTGCTGCATGAACATCTTATGACACTGTAGAGATGCTGCTGTTCAGCAGTAGCTCCTGTATATGTCTGGAGAGCAGGATAACCTCAGAATAAAATTAGGGGAGGAAGGAATCTTGGATAACCAGCAAGTTTACAAGCATGTTCATCATGGGTTTTGAAAGGAGACGGAGAAGGAAAATTTTGGAGGCAATGAAAGCCAGCAAACTTTCTCAGTTCATACGAGGTTTTGGTACATATAGATGGTTATAAATGTGGTACCAATATTCCAATAATTGCTGGGGAGCGGAGGGCCACTTTGAAACACTTCGAACCATCAGTCTAACATCTGCATCTTATAAAAAAGCATGGAAATAATACTTAGGGCAAATCAAAAGAGTACAAATGTAGCAATAGTGTAGCAGACAACAAATGTTTCTTAGGAAAGAAAAGTGTAGTGCTGTTTTGTTTCAGTTGGTACACACACTATGATATGCAAGTGTTGTAATTAACATTGCATTTCAAAAAGAGTCCAATAAGATTTCAGCATGAGAGACTGTTCTGTAGTGCTGACAGCAGATTAGGGACAGAATGACACAGGACTAAACCACTACTGCTTCTTGTTCTAGGCTAGGTGGTGACATCATTCTTCTCTTGGGAATTCACTCTTTAGTCATTAAACAGCAAAATTACTGTGTATGTTCAGATCAGAATGCATATTTCACTGGGAATGTTGTGATCTTTCTGTAATGTCAATCAAAATATTAGTTATTTCTATGTTTATACTCTGCTGGCTTGTGTTTTCGTTTTTTTTTTTTTTTTTTTTTTAAATTGCTTGTAGCTGGATTGGTGTCGTAAGTGTTGTGGTGTGTCCTATCATAAGTAATTATATCAAGTAAACAAGAAATATTTCAGTTCTGTCATTACATGGCCTCCACAATCCATGAAGAAAATGCAAGTTGCTGCCAAGCCTTACCTTATCAAGCCACCGGCTTTATCCAAATCCTTGTCCAAATCTCTTTGACAGAATTGCAAGTATCGTGCAGCTTAGAAAACAGTGGCAGCTTGAAGGGCCACAGACGAGCTCTCAGTAAACCTGACGTGTGTTTCTGAGATTGACTGCAAAGCTCTGTATGTATAAATCGTTTGTGGAGATTGTAGTGTAGTGCAAGGAGAGCTGGACCGGCAAAATGCTGCTTGAAGAGGAAGGAGGGTTGGCCGAAGGAGTGTCACTAGGTGTCACTAGTGCTGACCTGTTGAACGCAGCTCAAGAGATTGCTTCCCAGTCCATCTTTTGTCTCTCATATCCATTTCGATGATATTTGGATATAGGGTTTTCACCATCCATCTCATAGGACTTCACTTAGAGAGTACCTTGATCTCATCTGAGGGCTTTCAGAGTTATTCCCAAACACAATTGTATTAAATCACTTTTCTTGCCTTAGCACACTTGGAAGAGAGAGCCTCCATGACAATGTACTCTAAACGTGTTGTAATTCTACAAGCTTGTTCACGTCCAGTCCAGATTTTGGTTCTATGTATAGTGCTTTGGATCTGGAGCAAGGGAATGCTGTCGGGGCTCGAGCAACATTTGGTTCTAATTCTAAAATAATTCAAACTTTGTTTAAATGCTTACTTGGAATATCTCACTGCTTGGAGATTTTGTGCTGGCAGTTGCATGAGTTACCTAAATTGTAGAATCATGGAAAAAGGGTATTTTTATTGAAAAATGGTTCGTTTTATTGTAAGCTGGCTAGAACCCAGAAGACACTGGCTAGGAGATGAACTTGTTCAAAATGGAAAGATATTTTCAGTTAACTTGTTATGGGGATTCATTTTTCGTTTCCAAGATATTTTTTTTATATTTCTAAAATTGGTTCCGTCCTCGGATTCTTGTTTTTCTCTGTCTGTATCTTGCTGACCAAAGCCATTCATGAATATGTCTTCTACTAGCATTTCTTTATTGATGATTACCAGACTGACCTCTCTGTTTTCAGTCTGGCTACTTCTGTTCAGGCTGAAATCTTGGTTTGTTTGAGATATCTCCCTGGGCCTAGAGGTTAGTTTAAATTCACTGTGACAAGGCTGGGCTGCACAGTCCTCCACTCCCAAAATAATCTTCACTCCTGTGTGCTTCTCTCCTTCCTTGTTAACTACAAGGAGTTCAGAAATGCAGTCTGGTCTTCTTTGAAACTTCTACCAAAATATTACACGAAGGACAGTTTTCCTGACTCATGCTATACATTACTGATAAGATTAAGAGGACTTCAACAACCGGTTTTATACCAAGTACTTGTCTCTGTCTGTACTGCTTCACATCTGTGTCTTAGCTGTTGTTGACTCTGTTGCTGTTTTGCCAAAAGGATGGAAAGGTGTTATTCCCTATATAGGGCTGAAATGTCCCAAAGGAACCTGAAAGGTAACCTTTGGCTCTTGGGCTCCATGTCCTGTACTCATCTTTGTTAGGACAACTAAACAAGATTTAAAAAAAAAAAAAAGGGGGGGGGGGGGCAGATAGAGAAATACTGTGGTCAAACGGGTGGTTGCACTGTGATCACTGACGTTACAATGTTCTGAATTTTGTGTTCTCCCATTTGTTCCCTGTATTAACCTGTTGTCTCATTCTTACATAGTAAGAGATGTGAGGTGGGACATGCTATTGATTATTTATGTGTGCTCTGTGCATAGCATAATGAGGTTGGAGCCTGTAGGACTTGTTAAAATATAACGTAACATCTATATAGATTCATAATGAAGACAGGGGAGTTGAAGTCTCCAGACAGTTCTCATAAATGAGTGGGAAGAATGATGGAAAGAACAGGGCTTTTTATATGTTACAGAATATTTGGTGAGGTATACGTCAGAGTGAAAACTAGAACAGTATCTCAAATTATTTTATTGTGTATAAGAAATAATTCAACAAAAATGTTGTGTTTGGTAGTGCAAATATTAACTATTGAAGTTAAAACACAGCTTTTAAATGGCAAATTAGCAAGAACATATTTTTAGTCTAACGGTAAAGCAGGTGTTCCTGATTTCTGATTCTGTCAAAAAGAATAAGCAAAGTTAAATACCAAGTATGTACATCTATATAGAGAGGTATACAGATATCCGTACACGTAATGTTCTATTCTATGCATATAAGATTATACCCTGGGCACCCTAACCGGTTGTCAAGTAATAGCACAAGAAATGAATCAATTTCAGTGACTAACTGAAACTGAATGCAGCTCATGTGTTCTTGAAAACAACAGCAAGAGTTACCCAGTGGCAAGGAGGAGGCACAACTTATCCCAGCAAAGAGTTTACTGTACAAATTGCAGTCAGTCTTCTCCTTTTCAATGCAAACTCGTAGGGCCTTTGACAGTGCTAATGGGAAAACATTTTTTTGAGCATTGTCAGATGGAGCATTTTCCAGCACGTCTGAGTGTTGATTTCCCCAAGGTAAACAAAAGGAGCCTAATTTGGGGATCTGACACATTCTAGATGGATAGCAGTGTTTAGGAATTAAGAGGCGGGGGCGAGGGGGTTCCCCTGTGCCCTTCCACTTCCCGCTGCAGTGACAACTTCCCTGGCAATGAAAAATCTCGGTATCTTGTTTCCAAGCAAATGAGATGCTGATGACTAAAGTAATCTGGAAGTATATGGTGAGTTTACAGTGAGGAGTATATTCATAATGTTGAAGAAACTATCCTAAATTGTAGAAAATCCGTTTCAGTTAGGCAGGTTTCTGGCACTTTGCTTGAATTTCCCAAGTACTTGAGAACACTCTTGAAACATGCTTGGAGATACGATCATAGCTAGCACAAGCTGGTGACTCTGTGTCTCCAGGAGTCATGTGGAAGGAGAGGGGTGGTGGGTAAGGACAGGGGGAAAGCAGCCTCCCTGTGCAGCCCAACCCTCTCCTAGCACTGCCCCTGAGCCTCTCGCTCCAGGAGCTGCCTCCAGCCCTTCCTGTCCTGAGGTCTCTGCAGCTTTGTCTGCCCTTAAATTGCCTCCTTTAAGGCAAGGCTCAGGGCCACACATAAGAAAATAGGGAACAGCTATTTCTCTAATTGCTGTATTGTCTCTGCACTTGGCTTCTGATCACCTGTTCTGGAGAGGCAGCATATATTTTTTTATGATAAGCAGAGTCACAGGCTATTCCTTGTACGGCAATATATTCTACTTCCTTGGAAGAAACCATAAAATAATAAAATTAAATTTAAAAGGAATGAAAGAAAAAGTCAAACACAGCTGCTTCAATAAGTTAGTAGCGCTCACTTCAGGGAACTGCGGCTCCAAGGTTTTGTGTGTATGGTGTTGTTCATGTCAAAAGTGACAGGTAATGAGAACATTGAACCTGTACAGTGAAGGGTGCTGGTGAAATGCTTACGGGGTTCCCTCTCTGATTGTTCAGTTCACAGTATGTACTTTAGATGCTCTTTTGTGCCAGGCTGGGGAAGGTTTTTGTTTTCTTTAATCTCATGAACTTCAAGTCCCATGTTCCTGGTTCAGGGCACCCTGTTCACATACTCCTCTTGCAGTCTAGCAAACCAGCAGCCAGTTCTGCTATTTTTCATTTATAAAATAGAATAAACAAATTGATCTGCAGAAATATTTTTCATTTCTAGTTTCAAAGCCACAGAGTTTTTCCCAACATGGCAAGAAACTCAGTGGATTCAGCACATCATTAGGGGTTTGTTAAATGCAACTTCAGGTTGAAAAGCTGAATGCAGTATTACATTGAGAAGTGTCTCCGCTTTTGCTGCACAGGGAATTTTCTAGAATGTGATTTTATTTGAGCTGCTGCCTATAAGTCAGTGATGGCAACCAATGAGTTGATGGTTGAATTGAAGACTTAGCCTTCTGGCTGCTTTCCTCTGGAGGAGGGTAGAGCATTCCTCGTGGTTCACTGGAGCTGATGCCGAAGCAGGATTTCTTCCTAGTGAGGTCAAAATATTAAAAAGTTTTATGGAATAAAAAGTTCTAATATTTTTTTCAGGCTGATTTTACCTAGGCTGGTTTTGTGGCTACTGTTTGCTCTGGTGTTTATTCAATCTTGCAGTATCTCCTGACTACCAATATATTTTTGCTGTTTCCTGGCCCTTCAGGAGAAGCCTCAGTCAGCTGCATCACCATGGGTAGCTTTCAGTAGGTACCTTGTTCTCTGCCCTCAGGGAGCTTTGGAGCAGCTGTACAGTAAGAAACAGATGGAGCTCTCAGTAAAAATAAAAAATCAAAGGCAGTCCTAAATAAAAATACATAAATTAATTAAAATGTTTTTAAAAGTGCAAACCATAGACAACTGACATTATACTTGTTGGTTTCTAAAGACAAACCCCGGCATACTGCTCTATCAGATGGAGCCAGACTAATGGCAGTCACTATCATCTGCTGGTGTCATGTCTGCGTTAATCACTACGTCACCCTAAGCTGCAGCCCTAATTCCCAGTAATTAGGCTTAACCTGAGCAAACATGAAATACCTCCAAGTAGGAGGTTCGCAAGTAGGTCAAGAGACTTTATGATCTTGATACAAAGGTAAAGTTCATCTTAAATTTTTGTCCAGGTGGTATTAATGCAGTGAACTCGGTGGTTGCTATGGCATGGTGTTGTTCTTGCAGAAGTGCATACCTTGCAGAACTGGATCTTGAGTCAAAGCCAAGACTTGCATATGCACACGTGTATGGTTTCTGTGGAGTGCAAGGCAAGTTAAAAATTTTCCAATGTACTTTTGTAAATTATGAGGTGACTTTCTGTCCTCAGATTGATCAGGCCACATATCAATAATGTTTGAGTACAAATGAGTGGAGTATTGGGTCCTTAACAACTGAGTCATTTGAAATGAAATGTTTGGGACACCTGCCTTGTGATCACAGAAACATGTTAAGGTTTAGATGTGAAAGGCCATAAACACTTTGGAAAGCTTTTTAGGCAGCTCCCAGTAAATAACTGCAAGTTTTCTTTTTGTGGCCTCCAGATTTCTGAAATGTATGTGTGTAGCCTCTCAGACGTGCTGTACGTAAACATGCACACATATGCACTCTGCAGTTTCCTGGCAACATTGGAAAGGCCTTGATCTTCATAGTAGGTTTTGTTTCTAATTTCTTGAATAATTTGATTTTCTACTGAAGAGGTTCTATTAATGTGCCCTTTCCCTAGGCTCACACAATGTGACATACATATCATCTCACCGACGGGGCTGCTTGGACACGGGTTCAGAGCAGCTAAGGAACAGCTGGAGGGGGCAACTGGAAGCATGTGATTTTCTCATGTTTATCTTGGCATTTCGAAGCAGCCTGAACTTTTCCAGACTTGAGTATTCATTAATACCAAGGAGAGGAAATAAGTCATTCATGTTCAAGTGAAATAGAGAATTTAACACAGAAATATTTTTGGCTGACTGTAAATCTAGCATAGCTGGGAGACTCGTAGGGGTTGAACAAGACCATTAACAGAAAGTAGGTAACACTTTTAGTGTAGGGATAACACAGGTTTTAACATAAGAAAAATTTCTGCACGTTGTACTGTCTTTGAAAGCGGAACATAGCTGGAATAAAACAGACAAGCAGATACTTCTAAATTCTTGGCCTTTGAGTCTGTTCCTAGGACCTAATTAGAAAAGGTTTCAAAAACAAGTTTGCAGATGAGACCTGCAAATGTTTCCACCTCCTTCCACCACTGGAAAAGCTGTTCTCTGTTTCTCATTTGTGATCAATCTGCAGGAATGTGTTCAGAAGGCATACAGCCTTGAGTATCCTACGGAAAAAATTTCTTCCATCTTCACATCAGCAGAGAGGTGGTTTCAACCACATGGAGCCCTGACAGCCATTACCAAATGGTCCCCTCTCCCTCTGCTCCCCTTTTGCTAGTGGGGAAGGCTGGAGAGCACAAGCTAAGTCTGCTCTACCACAGCCGGGACTCACCATCTCAGGGAGGCAGCAGGGGGATTTTCTGATCTCTGAATTTCTGAGTGGGAAGCCTGTAATTACTGGTCTTCAGACGGAAAACACAGCCGAGCTACCCCAACCCGTGTGTGACCACCGTGCCTGCCTGGTTCAGGTCTGGACTCGTGTGTAGAACAAAAAGGACAAGCATCTCTCAGCTTTGCGTCTCAGCCCTTTGCTGTACCTCTCGAGTTCCTAATAGCTGCCAGGTTTAGTGATGCCAGAGCATGTCTTTAAGGCTATTTAGTTCTTAGCCAGCGGGAAAGCTCCTGCATGAAATTTTAACACTCCCAAGTGTGCTGGCATCTGCACAATAGCTGCTTGCTGTGGACCACCACATCCACACCTGGGGAGGGGCAGCAGAGGGTCCTTCAGGGAACATAGGTTCCCTTTTTGCTAAGGTGGAGGAATTTGGCAGTGTGGCTGCTGCCAATCACGCTATGGGGTTTTCAGGTGCTTTGGGGTGTTCACTGGAGTAACATTGTGGAGTTAAAAATTCATATTCCTGAAGGAGGGCCTTGTCCCACGCCTAGTGGCAGTCCTCCGGACCTGCTGATGGGGCTAGCACGGGGCTTGGCATGGGTCTGGCAGCTGCCGTGTCATCATGACAGTGCCTGGGGCAGATAGATTGCCCACTGACCCAAGGAAAGACAGCTGACGACTCGGGAGGCGATTCACAGTTGGGAGAGGAACGTAAATCTAATGTAGCCCGTCTCAGCCTCATTAGAGCTTTCAGCCTCAAATGGCCTTGGTCTAGCCAGTTGCTTCATGCAATGCAACTTGTAGCGACCTCTTTTTTCTTAAAGTACTCTTAAAGTACTTAATTATTAGTACTTTTTTTTTTTTTTTTTTTTTTTAGTTTACACATCGATTCTAGTTTTATCAGTAAATGCAGTCAGGGGTCTTTGTTCAGGCAAAAGCATGCTGATAGTTGTAAAGGATGTCTCTAAAAAAGGACAGTAAAGAAAGAGCAAAGAGCAGTTTCTAGACCCTCGTGTTTAGTATTATTGTCTCATCTTTTGAACTCCCTATTACTGTAACAGATTGATTGAGTCCCAGAGATTTCAAGTTTGCAAGACAATTTAGAAATCATGTATAGTCCATGTTATCAAAACATGCCTAAACAATATCTCCTAATTTTGTGTCTGAACGACTTGCAATTTCAACAGTCCAAAAATATTTAATTTACTGTAATTTAAAAGCAGCTTCAAGTTACTAATAACTACATCCATATGTTTTTGCATGCTAGGATGGTGAATATATGAGCTAGCAATATTATTTCAGTTGCTGAATGTGTACATCCCAAAAAGTTCATCTGGAGATTTATTTTTTTTTTTTAATGAACAACTGTTTCTATTGTTTCTCATACTGTGATTCAAATTACAAATGTTTTAAACATGTGAGCCAGGTCTCCCAAATAATAAGAAAAAAAAAATTTGAAATCTTGAAAAAATCTTGAAAATAAATATATAAAAATGTTTTAAATGTCAAAATAAATTGTTTTTCACCTCTCATTTATCATTTCTACCACAAAGAGGGTGGTACCAGATGTGGCTTTCTGCATGACAGCGTAGACTAGGACTAGCATTACAAGGAGTGAAGCATATTTAGCTCTAGATACAGAATGAATTGTGCTTATTTTTTATAATACTGGTTTCACAGAATCACAGAATCGTCTAGGTTGGAAGAGACCTCCAAGATCATCTAGTCCAACCTCTGTCCTAACACTAACAAGTCCTCCACTCAACCATATCACTAAGGGCTACATCAAACGTCTTTTGAAGACCTCCAGGGATGGTGACTCAACCACTTCCCTGGGCAGCCCATTCCAATGCCTAACAACCCTTTCAGTAAAGAAGTTCTTCCTAACATCCAACCTAAACCTCCCCTGGTGCAACTTTAGCCCATTCCCCCTCGTCCTGTCACCAGGCACGTGGGAGAATAGACCAACCACCACCTTGCTACAGCCTCCTTTAAGGTACCTATAGAGAACAATAAGGTCACCCCTGAGCCTCCTCTTCTCCAGGCTGAACAACCCAAGCTCCCTCAGCCGCTCCTCGTAAGACTTGTTCTCCAGACCCCTCACCAGCTTCGTCGCCCTTCTCTGGACTCTCTTGATCACCTCCATGTCCTTCTCGTAGCAAGGGGCCCAAAACTGAACACAGTACTCGAGGTGCGGCCTCACCAGAGCCGAGTACAGGGGGACAATCACTTCCCTAGCCCTGCTGGCCACACTCTTTCTTATGCAAGCCAGGATGCTGTTGGCCTTCTTGGCCACCTGAGCACACTGCTGGCTCATATTCAGCTGCCTATCAACCAGTACTCCCAGGTCCTTCTCTGCCAGGCAGCTTTCCAACCACTCATCTCCCAGCCTGTAGCTCTGCTTGGGGTTGTTGCGCCCCAGGTGCAGGACCCGGCACTTGGCCTTGTTGAACTTCATACAGTTTCTTCAAGGCTTATGTCTAATACAGAGATGTCTTGTGTTCTAAACAGAGGGAGGATATCAGGGTGCTTAAATCCTCTTCGAGACAGGATAAATTATATTATGGAGTTTTATTAGCTTATTAGACTGAAATAAAATCACAAATAAATAAAAAGAGTACAATAAGCTTGATAAAAAACAACCCTTTCAGTAATTTCCCAAGTTATCTTCAGTACATTGTGTCTTTATTGTAGCAGAAAGAAGTCAGTTCATTTCTTATCATTTCAGGAAATGCCAATAAATCGGTTGCTCAGCCCATAGCACTAAATATCATAATGCATGTATCAAAGTTCACTTAAATATATAATACTTAATGAAATCAATATACAATAAAATTCTGGATTGCTCATCTGCTAAGTTCAAGAGAGAATATGCGGAAACGTCATCTATTTTTCATGTTCAGGTTTCTGTCAGGCTGATTCACTCAAAACAGAAAACTGTGATCTAGTACCTAGCATTTTCTCATTGGCTTGTGCAATGCTCCTGGAGGCTCCATTAATGAAAGAAGAGGTGCAAGAGCTCTGTGAAGCTTTCTGGAAGGCATCTGTTGGTTTTAGATACCCTAAGCCATTGACTTTTCAACTTTTTAATCTTTATAGGAGGACAGCCTAGTGCAGAGACTGTGCTGTTTCTGACATTTAAGTCCATCCCACTCCATGACACTGTAGTCGTAGGTTTGTTCAGCTAGCTTGGGTTTCTTCATGTGGAAATAATTTGTTGTACTGATTTTTCTAATTCTTCCAAAGGGTTTAAGAAAGAATCCTTTTCTCCAGAAGAAAGTCAAAATTAGCAAATTGATATTCACTTCCTTGCCACTTTTCCAGTAATTGCTCAGAGCCCAAATGATCGTCCACTTGTCATTTGATGCCAAGTCTATTTGAATCCTACTGGCAGTTTATATAGACTCTGTAGGACAAAGACAAATGTTTGGCATATGTAATTATGCTTTTAAAAACACATTATAAACTTAAATGAAATTGGAAATCATCAATCTTTTTTTGCTTCAGAGGGAGGAAACAGACACTGAAAATGGAAATATAAACTTTCTGGACTTTCCAATCTCAAAAAAAAAAAAATACAGGTTCTTGTTCCCAATTTATGCAACACCTTTATTTCTCTGCGTATGCAGTTTCAGACAAACTTCACGTTACTGAGTCTTGAAAGGGCCCCCCAAACAAGTGATTCCTACTCATACTATGATCTGACGACATCAACAGCTAAATTGGCCAATTAAATATTTACCAGATGTTCATTGCATTGACACTCGCCAAAATATATCCTGTAATTGAGACTTTTTACTCAGCTTACAATTTTCCTGCAGTTTCCAGATTGTTTCCAACACACCAAAAGAGGGAATGCTACATAAAAGCCAAGCAGAACCATTATATAAGCTCAAAAGAAGATATTGGTGCAGGTTTCTTAACAGGAATACTGATACAAATGACATAAATACATTTTAGGTATTATTGGGAGGAGAAAAAAAAGAAAGAGAAAGAAAGAAAGAAAAAAGCTTTGATTTACTTCTGTTGTACTTGTGATCTATTTTTATATGATTGCTGTCCCAGTTTTAGAACAGTGAAAGGTTTTGAAGGGTTTGGAAAGTGAAACAAATTCATTGTCTGGATTATTTTTTTTTATCTCCACTGTGTGCTGGACGGAGATTGTGTGTTTTCTCTGTGGCTAATTCTCTCTATTTTTCCCTTCTTTTTAACCAAAACAAAACAAACAAAAAAAAAAGACAAGAGCACACAATAATATGCGTGGAATGAAAGGTAAAAGAAGGCTGATGAAGCAGAGAAACTTGGGATTTTAGGCAGAATCTGAACTAAATTGGTTTTCTTGAACAGAGACACAAAAGCATGGCAGAAATGAGAGAGAGAGAGGAAGGAAAACTCTGGGGGAAACTAGGCAAGCTAGAGCATGAGCAAGGCCTGTTTTATATTAAAAAATAATGTAACCAGTCAAGTGTGAATTTAGGAACTGGGACTGGTGCTTAATCAGACCTGTGACAGGGAACAAACCTGCAGACCAGTGCAGATTTGATTACTGGGGAAAGGACAGTGCAGAGTATTTTGAACCATCTCTGGAAAAGATGGTTTTGCCCCTAAAATAGCATATAGATTGTTCTGTTTTTTTTTTGTTTTTTGTTTGTTTTAATAACCTTAGTTAAATGATACTTGTATGGCTCTAAATATGACATCTTTGTACTAAGAAATTTCCATGCATTTGTTTCGGAAGGTCAACTAATGCACAAGGCCTTTTTCAGGAGTACAGTGTGTTTTGCTCTCCATCGTTTTAAAAGGAAATGAGGAAAAGAAAATTCCTAGTTTTACAACTGTGGGGAGACCAGAATCCATTCTCAACCTTCTTCACAACATGAGATCAGAAATTACTCAAGCACAGATTAGTTGAAAATGAATAAATTAAAGCTAAACTGCTCCACATAGACTAATAAATAAAATAAATGGCCATAATCCCGGATGAAATACTCAAGTACTTCAAAGAGTGTATCTACTTGGCATTTGCTGCTGTGCTGCAGCTCCAAATGAGATTCATTAGGTTAGAAATAATGACCTGTATCTTTTTAATTTTTATTCTCATGATCTGAAAATAAACAGATTGAATAGATTAATTAAGTTCAAAATGCAGAATTTCTTTTTCATGAGAGGTGTTGGTGCTGTCCATAGGCAGGAAGAAAAGCTGAAATATCACAGTTTTTTGCAATGTAAAGTCTGAATATTTTGATTTTGCAAAAGCACAAATGAGCTTTGTAGTGTTTTATCAGAGCTGTAGTTGAGCTGTGCTTTTTATGTTCACCTCTTCATTGACATTTAAGACTTTGTAAGCAAACTACATTTCTCATTGATCTCATATTTAATGAAAGTTATAGAAAATTTCCTTCATGAAGAGTATATTTTCATTAAAATTAGTTGGCAAGAGAAAATCCCTGCAGAAACTGCAATTTGAGTAAATTAAGTAAACAAAGGGAAAAATGACTATTTCTCTCAGCCATCTGTACAGACTATAAATAACGCAAATAACTACGTGTTACACATAGGCTGTGTGTTAACTTTCACGGGATTGTTTTTGCTGAAGTAAATAAGTGATTTTGATGTTGTTGTGCTTACTGTAACTAGTATACAAATTATCTGGAAATCCCAAAATAGTCTTAGGTACTCTGCATTAACTGTTCCAAAATAAAAGCCCACAAGCTTTTTCCTAAAGTAGGAGGCTATTTTTTTGGTTTATTGCCATGTAAAGGAGCTGATGTTTCCACATATCCAGATGTTTTTCCACCAGATTTCAGTTTTAGGGTGCCTTTTCATCTTTATTCAACTAGCTGCTTACCTAGTAGCTACTTGAGCTTGCGTTAAAGAGTCATAATCTGGGCATTTTGTTGGAGATTTCAGTAAGACTGCATGACTACAGAGCATTCACCTGCCTTGCTGATGCCTCCTCCTTCTGGAATGTTTTAGGTCACAAATGAGAAATGGGTCTCATTACAAGTAAACTCAAAAAAACATATATTCAGAAATAAGAAAAACATTTCTCTGTTTCAAGAAAGCTAAAAGTCTGAAACATGATTTGAAGCTACTCGATCCATTGCCATGCAGTTGTTAATAGCATCACCTGCACAGCCATGATTCATTTTTTTTTTTTTATTTAAATTTAAAAAATTAAAAACATGATTTTTTTACAGACTGCACTGATGGGAAGGGTGAGGGGAACATGTAAGTCGTGAGGTTGGGAGGTTAGCTTCCTCCACAGTTCTACCCAGGGCCTTTCCTTGTTATAGCCTTCACTATTGCAGGATAACTAAGTTTGGAAGTATCTGTTTGAATCAACTGAAAAATAAAAATATAATACAGCCTCATGAAGTTCTCAGAAGGAATTGGAGATGCGTATGATGCGGAGGGTGCTGAAAAGCAGACAAAATGAGCTAAGCTATGCTCCCATGCAGCTCAGTGGAAAACCTTTTGGTTTTTTCCCTTTTGGGAATTAAACCTGCAAGCAGTAGAGCATAATATAATTCAGTATCTGCTTTCAGGATTTGTCAGTGAGCTATGGACAAGAGGACAAGATGTATGGAGGGTATAGTTTTACAGAACTGTACTAAAAGTTGTCAAGTAAACGTATTTTTTTTTCTATTTTAATAGAAACTGGACTAAGAATTGATATTTTATTAGTCAAATATATTTCTGTAGGAAGCCAGTTAATTTGCAAGAGCTAATTATCTGCAGGGCCTAAATTTAACTATTTGATCAGATAAACTATGGAAATATATATATTAGATTTATTAGATTTTATAAATAAATCTGAAGGAATATATGCCCTCAGCTGTGGGGCTGATCAACAAGATTGCTTGTTTCTTTAATGTTCTATCTAAGTAAATATTGGCTATTCCTGTTCTAGGCTATTCTCATCTCGTATTTGTTTAGCTGAGCAATATGCAATGTTCTAAGTTCTGTTTGGTTAGCTGAATTCAAAGGGATGTGTGGCTGGAACATGTAGGTGCCTCTCAGCCAGGGACGCACATTAGCACTGTCATGTATTCTCCAAGTAAATTCATTTTTAGTGTAAACATATTACCAAGAGTTTATAGGTCTATGCATCATCTTAAATCCATGCCAAAAAAAAAAAAAAAAGGAAAATCAAAATAGAAAATAAAATGAATAAAGCGACTGAATATGAATACACTATAGCACTGCCAGCAGAATAAAACTCAGCCCTTCAAACATCAGGATTAAACTCGATACACTATTTCCTCCCCTAAATCAGATCATACCTCAAGGAGACAGGTGACCGACACATACTTGCTGAACTTTTTTGTGCAGCAGTCTCCATGCAATTCTGACTTCTCTTCACAGATGTAAAACTGTTTTGCCTTCCTAACACTGCACAGTACATTGCCCCGACCTTGCGATGGCAGGATGCAGTGAAGCTACTCTGAAGCCACTGTTCTGCTAAATAACTTTTATTTAACTGTTAAAGTTGCTTTATGAGTCAAATCAATTGAAATCTCTTATGCTAGGGAGATCTTTATAGTGTCATAAGAATTGAAATTTTTCTTTCGTTTCTCACATCTTTGATTATTTCTCCTTCTTTCTCTTTTATAGATTCCATCTGTAGCTTCAGCATGCTGTCGTTTGAATTACAGCAGTGCTCTCCTTTGTGAAGTTAGATCAGGCCTGTAACTGATATTTAATTCCTTCTTCAAAAAGAAGAAATACCTGACCTTACCAAAGAAAGAAAAGGAAAAAAAAAAATACTAGTGAAAAAATTTCCCATCCTTTCCTGCTTCTTTGGAGCTGTATTGTATTCAGTAACTGACAATTCTTATTTCTGCTAAGTAGCTGCCTGATTGCATCACATTGCGTCCTCAGAGAAGAAAATAAGGATCTTGGTAAACGCCTATCTTTGATGCTGTTTCAAGTATGTGATTCTGGCTATTTTAGTTATGTGCGTTCTTTATACAATCCCTCAGGCGACGTGATGATCAAAGACAAGCCAGAATATCCCAAGAATTAATTTTTATTAGTTTCAATACTGAAGAACGGGAGAATTAAAAGCATGACAGAACAAAATCAATAAACCATGATTATTCCAGACACATTCTCTTGGATCAGATCTGCCTGTGATATGTTAACAAAGCTATTCCCCCAGTGATCTGCAAGTCCTTTGTCATGTACAGATCCGTTGTGAAGTTTGGTGAGGAAAAAATTATTTTCTTCTAGTAATTAGCATTTTGCAGTAAGAACAACCTTTGCAGGGGGAGTACAAATGCAATAAGAAACTCTCACTTGTTCCTATATGAGCAAAGCCAGTATTTGTCAACCACTTAGAAATCTCCGCTGGGAGACACAATCTTTGAGTTAATGCCCTGTACCTCTCCCTGCTTCCCAAGTGCTACCTCAAGTTTTATCTCCTGCAATACACTCTAAACGTTTTAATATTTCACCAGAGAACCTGCTCATGTTTCTCCATGCCATGGAACTTCTGTTCCCTAAAAGTCTCTGCTAGAAAAAAAAAAAAACGTTGAGTCGCATTTCTCCAGCCATGTCTTCCAGCCTCATCTCACCACCACATGTGGGTGGGCGGCTTGGCAAGGCCATCTGACGGCCAGGGATGCGGAGGCCTGGACGCTGTCGCATCTTTTGCTCTTTGCTGATTTTTTTGGCTGGGAGCTGCAGGCTGCAGTGGACAGGATGTTCACTGCAAATCAGCCAGAGCAGGAGGACGCGGCTTCCTCAGGCTGGAGATTCCTACACTCGTGCAGAAGGAAAGCATTTTTCCCGTCTGACTGGGCTCTAACTTTGTTCTGGTTAACTATTCATTGGCACAGTTTCGTAACAGACTGGTCTTGGAAACAGCTCAAGGGGGAGCTAAATGTATATTCAGCATATTTGCACTCACCTTTGCTGTTGGGAAAATGACAGTATTTACCTTTAAGGTTTTAATATCCTTAGCATTTTCTTTTTTTCATAATATATTTCCTGAGCTTAACTTCCTAAATTAAAACTATGTTTACATTAATCCAAGCAGGCATATTTTGTACAGCTGTATTTCCAACTGTGAAATTGGAATAAATTTATATATACTTAATCTTCTAAAAATATCTTTAAACTTAACCGCAATTCAAGAAATCATTATACTTTCTCTTTTTAAAATATGTGGACAGGAAGCTCAATTTTCTAAACTTTGATGATGACTGTACATACAAGTTCTCAAAAAGCCATTCTTTAATTAATGAAAAAAATTACACTCAGCTGTATAAAGCAATATAGAGGTAAACCATCAAATATTTTCACCTATTAATTTCCCAGTTCACATAAAGAAAGTGCCAGGTTGTTGCATACAGTTCATATGAAACACTTGCAAATATACATCTCCAAGAGAAACCACCAGAGTTAGCATGAAAACATGCATCAAAAATAAGCAACATATTTGGCTCAGTGTTTTCTAGTAGTTAGAGTTTTTCTTCAGTTTGAGTAGTTTATAGTACTTATAAAATAATTACCTTTTATGAGACAATTTTTGGACTTCAAATACAGCTTTTGGTTGAAAAGACATTATGAAAAATGTTTAAATATATACATAATGGGTCAAGACGGTTTATGAATGTGATTACAAAACTTTGCGACCACTACCACTACCCCATCTACTGTGTATATGCCTATAGGTACTGTAGATGATAGAATAGTCTTGCATTTTGAGAAGCTGGAACTCTAAACCAACTTAGAGTTTCATTTCAGAGATGTGCATCCCTTGTCTTCAGAACTGGCATCCTGTTTAAAAGCCTACTTTACACTATGAAGGTAGGGTTTCAGTTCAGTGTTGACCAGAAAATGGTTTTGCCACTTAAGGAAGGATGTGTGCTATCTGTACGTGGAAAAAGGGGAATTAAAAAAAAAAAAAAAAAAAAAAAAACCTGTGTATAAGTCAAGATTCCAACAGCCAGTTTTAGCTGATAGCCTTCCTAAAATTAAGTAAAAGAGAACAGCAAAGAAAATTGAAGCAAAACAGAAATAATAAAACCCTGCTTTTCAAAGACATCACACCCACAGTAGGAGATTACTGACAATAGTGGTTTCTTTTTTTTTTCTTTCTTTTGGATGCTTTAGAATTTTTGTGTGGCAAACAAAAAGGAAAATATTTCTGGGGTATCGTTTATTTGTCTGGACATCTAATTTAATAAAAAAGCAGAACTAAAATACAGCTAAATTCTTCAGAGATTGTAAACGTAAGCAGTGATCTATTATAGCAATAAGTTATGTAAACTAAATTATGAAATGTTTTATTATTATACCCACTGGGTTCAGGATTGTTTTGCAACAGTGACCCTCCAAACACGCTGAGACTTTGTGTAAATAATATACCTCACATCTGAAAAGAGGCAAGACTATTTATTGCTCTGTCACCACGTTAATCCCCTATCCTAGAAAAATAATAATAATAAATCCCTATTTTAATTTAAAATCAAGATAAATTCTACCTGATTCTGGCACAGTAAATTCTAGCAGCTTTAAATTTTTCCACCACTCCTGAATGATGGCCAGAGAGCTTGTATGCTGCCTGCTGATCAGGAGCAGTGGGCCGAGGTGGCAGACAGCTCGCCTGTGCCTGGATCTGGGGCAGGGACACTTCCTACGCTAACACAGGGGCTTCTGTGATTCTGGCTGAAAAGGTCAGAGTCCTGTGACACTTGTTTTATGTCACCAGTCCATAGCTGTAGAGATGTAAAGCAGGTAGCGATCTAAGGACATTTTTGGGGAAAAAAAAAAAAAATGATAAATACCATTACTTGTAATGATAAGTCTAACGATATGACATGTAAATTTTTTTTGTACATATATGTAAGCAACAATATTGTTTTTATGTCATTCAGTAGTAGGACTCTTCCAGATGGCTCTTTTAGACCCATCCTGTGATCTTACATTTTTATGTGAACTTTGGATGTATATGTAGGATGTATCTGTGCTCAGTTCGTACAGACCTGTGCAAGTATTCTTCATGACTTCAATACTTTTTTATCTAATACTAATGGTATTAGGACCACATTTATAATCAGCTGTGGGTTGAAAAATTTCAATGAATCAGGAACTTAAAAAAGTAGATCTTGCATTTGTTCAGATTGATTTACACTTCAAACAACCAAATTACGTATAAGCCAGCGAAGGGCTTAGCTTACAGAAATTGAAGCCAAGAAATAAAAGCTTTCTTTCTTGAAAATTAATGACACTGAACTGTATGAATATTACCCACTGCGTTATTCTGTATATTATCTGTTTTGTGTTCGTTAAGGAACCAACGCTTGTGAGACAAGCGAAGTGATAGCTGTATCACTTAGGAGCAATGAACTTTGAGTTTAGCCTCATGCTATGGCATGTGTCCTAGGAGTGCTCTGAGCAAAGCAAAGCATCTTCCAGCTTCAGGGAAGTCAACTACCTGTCAGACGCAGCAAATGCTACCGTGGGGTTGGAGAGAGGTGTGCTGCTTTTTTTTGTGTGTGTGTGTGTGTGTTTGTTTTGTTTTGTATTGTTTTTTTTTATGTGGAAAAACAGAGCACACCAGGCATGAAAAGCTCTCATTTTTGCTATGCAGCATGACTTTTGGGGTTGCTATTGCCCTCTTTTCTCTAACAGCCTTGCATCCTGCTCTTTAAATATGAATGAACTAGGTTAGAATATTGCACTTGAGTTCATAAGTAAAGGTAATACCGTATAAAAGTTGTACAGAACAAAACCTACATTAAGACCTCTGCTCTAGATCTAGTCAGTGGAGAAAAATAGGCATTTCTATGGAGCAGTTCATCCCAATGGGGTATATGAAAGAGATCAGAAGTAGAAATTCTGGAATACCACCCCAGGCAAAAAATATTACTTCATCTATGCATACCTTGTTATCCATATTCAGGTGAAATGGGCTTAACTCATGTGTTTTAGTAGTTACTTTAATGATGATTTATGATCAGCTCAAGCAAACTGCATAACAGATGTGGTTTTGTGGTTTTTCCTTTTTTTTTTTCTATAATGATTGCATCTTATTTTTATAACTGTTATATACTACTTGCTCTAGGCTTCTGAAACAGTTTTTCCATCCGTTTTACTGGGATCTGATAAAGCCCTAAAAAAAAATTTACTTCAGTAACCATTAAGAGCATGTTCTGTTAAGACCATTTAAATGAAGGAAAAGACGCGTGCTTTGTGGAAGGGCTGCCCAAAGAGGCACAGTACTTCATTGTATTTTGTTCATGATTAGGAGATATAATGCGGAGTTAGTTCAGAGCTCCTGGGGACCCGTTCAAGTTCCTTACACCACACCCCTCTGCTATCTTGAGTTTGTGCAGCATTCATCTCAGTGTGGAGGTTTAATCACCTGTCCCATAGGGAAGTTACCATATGCTTGTATCTCTGTAGTGGTTCACACAGAGTTTTGAAAGCTGGAAAATTCATTTTCCACCTAAATGTATGCTTTAGCAGTCTTGTGTGATAATGAAAATAAAGGTATTCTGTGTTGCAAAGGGACATGTGAAGTCAGGCTTCAGAAGGTGGCTCGGTCTGAGGGGCTTTGCTGGCTGAGCAGCGACTGAGCTTTACCTTTATTTTTCCATACAGAGATTGATCTGGGCTGTGTACCATCAAATAGAAAAGCAGTACACTGCACAAGCTTAGCAAGTACAAAGAGGTTTACTAATTTCTCAAAAAGAGAAGTTAATATATTTATACAAGGAGCTAGGAGAATTGTAGCAATGGAAGCACAGGTGAAATACCCAAACCTGTGCCTCTGGGCATTTATTCGGTAGCATCAGTCTTGCTATTGATAGTGAGCATCATCTAGACAAATGATCCTAAATATTCTGGTATATCATTTACTGCAAAGGTATTTTCTTTGCAAGGTTACTTTGGTAACAACTTCATAGACATATAGTTTACACCAGAGGGTATTTGAGAGATTTAAGGCAGTGGGATAATATGGAAGAAAACCGAACGCCAGGAAAAATTAACTCTTCTTGAAATCCTATACATTATAGTGCTGTATTCCAGTGCTTAAACCTGCATTTTCACTTAGCGTGCTGGAGCTAACTAACCAGGCAGCTGAATAGGTGGTTTGTCTTTGGCTTGCGTGCAACCCAAGCATCCACGCCGGGCTGCTAGTTAACGCCAAGGCAAACATTTCTTGCCTCTGACTGCGCCAAGCACTATTTGCACCCACCAGCGTGCTGGGACTGCGGTGCACAATCTGCCACTGTAGCAATGACCTCTGAGAGCCTGGGTTGAAACAGGTTCTGATGAAGTAAGCAATAATGAAATGCAGTTTTACTGAAGTGTTACTTGTTTGCTGGTTTGTGCCTGAAAATGCGCACAGTGTCAGTATCAACAGTATTTGCCCTGTGGGCTCTTGCTACTCTTACAAACACCCTCAGAAAGGTTTAAGTAACATAAAGACTGTCCTATATATATACATACATATATATATACATATAAAGCCTACACAAGTTTCTTATTTTGGGTAATGCAGGGAGGGAAATATGCATGTCCTTTGTGCCCCCCATGAGAGCGCTGTACCTGGGGACCAGCAACAAGGGCACTGCAGGCTGCTGACTTACTGGGCTACGAAAACACAAATGCAGTCATCACAATTCAGCACACACTGAGTGTGGGAGGAATTACTCTTTTTAAAGTGTACAAATTTGCAAATGTCTGTATAGATTCAAATCCTTTTGGCACACAAGCAGTGCTATTCTTCAGAAATGACTAACTTCAAAATTGCATGCTGGAGTTTGCCATACTATTAACTTTTAATTCACTCATTTAGATGATTTGCCCAGGCAATTTTCTTGTTGTCTGAAAAAAAAGCTTTCATAAACCTAATCAGAGAAGCAGTGTGATGCAAACATGAAATATCAGTATTTTTCTAACTCTTTTTTTTCCAATTTAAAAGGGATACATGCTTTCGTGTAAGTCACTTAGCTGTATGGCACATAAAGGCACATTAAAGCCTAAATTACACTTAAATAATAACTTTAAACTTTTCAGAAATATTAGGCATCCATGTGTATGTAGCCTTCTGCCTAATAACCTTGTTCTGCTCTCATGGATGTCCCAAAGGAACCTAATCCATATGTCTTTCTTTTTTGTCATGTCATCACTAGCTATCAGATCCCACAAGCTAAATTATATACCGGCATCTCTTTTTCTCCTTGGTATGAAAGAAATTTCCAAGAAACCTTTTAAGGAAAGTCTGGGTAGAGAAGATATGTTTAGTGATGGAGGAAGCAGCACCACTGGAACATTAATAAGGTGAAATCGTGTCCTGATGCCAAGGAGGTGGCACAACCTGCTACCAAGTTCCCCGGGGCTAACCATCATCAGTGCTGCCGCAGACCAGTATCATGTTGTGGGGCCAGGCTGGTGGGCGGGCACGGGGGGCAGACCACCTTTTGGCTTCCTGACCCTTCAGGACAACAGCTTCAGGAGGTGTCCAGCTGCTCGGGGCCAGGGCAGAAGGGAGAGCCTGCAAAGCTCCCCAAATCCTCCTGCCTGGGCAGATAGAGTGAGGGTGAGGGTCCAGCTTGAGCATTAACAGGTTTCCGTTCATTTAGGGGTATTGCTGATAACTAAACTTGTTGCAGAGTTGCTGGGTATGTGTTGTCCTGTGGAGCAACCCACAACCTGGCTGTTCCCAAACCCCCAAACAGGCACGCGTGGGAGAAAGCTGCACAGCCTACAAAAAGATTATGGCTTTCTAAATTTTCCAACCCATAATAACTAGTTTCATCTTGTCAGTGCTATCTTGATAATGAATAACCTCTACTGTTCTTGCCTCCCACTACATTAAATGCGTTCCCATTTATAAGAAAGCCTACTGCAAAATTTCTACTTGTGCTTTCCACCAGCCAAAAATCCTTACAGCCCCTATTGCTAAGGATCAATGACCTTTGGATAGAAGTCAGGTTAGCCTAACGGGTTGTACTAGTGCAAGTTTTTATTTTTTTCAGAAGGGGAGAAAAAAAAAAAAATTTTTTTATTAAATATACAAATTTAAAAGACATGCCAAATGTTACCTCCTGTCATAAACTGCACATGTGCACATTCAGCAGTTTTTCCATGTCTGTATTGGAATGTCTTCACCCAAAGCAAATTGTTTCCACATACACCTAGGTCATTTCTACATTCATTCAGCCAGGGAAGCTTAGGTGATGAATTTTACAATATATGGGTGAAAGGCAATACCTAAAATATCTGGACCAAATTATTTTATTTAAGACCTGCTTGTGAATCTGGAATCATCTCAATATCCTAAACAATCCATATCTTTTAGTAAATACTATAACTTATTTATAAGTAGATGAAATTTACTTCAGCTCTTCCTATTCTTTTTCTTGAAACAGCAGTGGTCATAAATAAATATGGTTAACATTCCAAGGGTTTGATCCCCACCGCCCCCTGCCAAAAGCATGGATTTCCCTTCTTCGTTTTATGAAGAGTTTAGAACCAGATATTTTTCCTTTCAGCTTACCAAGGGATTAATAACATAAAACTTGGCAAGGAAATTGCCGTCTGCAAACTGGAGCTAATATTACTTGATGTAATCCAGATATAACAGTTCCTTGTGCAATCTGTACCTTGTGCAGTTTAAAGAACATAGGAATGGTTTAGTGGCCTGTGCAAATAAAGAGGAAGCAACTTTATTTGTAGGTATGAAGGAGGGGGTTTTTTCCCTGCAATAAGACAAGGTATATTTAACGCTGAGAAAATAGGATTTAAAAATAGCTTCAGTTCTGGAGAAAAGATCCACTTGAAAGAATATGAAAGTTGGTTTGGGGTTGTTGGTTTTTTTTGCTTGTGCCTTCCAAATTTATGTTTGTTCTGGACTGAGATGACACAAATCTTGGTGGTTTCCATGCCTTGTAGGAAGAAAATGAAATTAGATGTTTTGGACCGTGCCAGTAGAAAATGTACAGCAGTAGCAGCCGAAATCTCAAGGTAGACAAGCCCTGCCACATCGCTTGGTTATCAGTGTGATTGAAAGGAGTGTGTGTGGGGGGTCATGCTGTCATAGTGCCTTATATCAAAATATTGTCAATGTGAAACGTGAGTTCAGAGCACAAATGTGACATTTGTCGTCTGCTGTTTCTCTGGGAATACAGTCCTGACATAGTGGTTTTGCTCCCTGACACACACAAAAGTACTGCTAGCAGGAAACATGTGCCTTGGTAGCCCCAAATGCTTCCTCAGCTGGGGCGTGCAAGAGGATTAGCTATCGGACTGCTGTTAACCTACTGTCTTTTTAATCCTAACCTGAAGTTATTTTTCATATACACAGTAAATCACTTTCCTGAGGCTCTTTTGCATTATTACATATACCGAAGAATCTGTACTTTCCTGCCTGTATGGTGATGGTGTGCACAATCATTTGAATTTGATCCAAGGATTTCAAGCTCTGTTTTTTATATCTTTTATTTCTACAAGTCAATATATCTTTCAATATATCTGCAAAATACCTTTCTCCATCCTCAAGGGGGGAAATGGATCACTTAGCTCTGGATAAAGTCTTGTTTTTACATTTGCTGGTGCTCAGAATGCGTTCATACCAGCGTATACGTTCATCTCGTCATAGCAAACTGCTTATCTCAGTGTTTGACCACTGAATACTCACCACTTTACAATGCAGCTGTGATCAAAACTCCCAAGATTTCACATTAAAGCAAGGGCATAACCGTGTGTAAAATGGTTTGGCACGTTTCCACGAGCACATTACTCTAACGCCTTTGAACAGAAACTGCTGGCCATGTGTTTTACTAGTGGAAAACAATTCTCTGAAATTCATTAGCTTGCATGCTCAGCCCCTGTGCTGAACTGATGGTCTCCTTCATTCATATGAGCAGTGTAAAAAGAGAGCAGCAGAAGACAGTAAAATCAGCCAGACAAAAAAAAAAAAAAAAAAGAGGGGGAAGTGGGGGTTGAGGGGCTGGGGTAGATGCTCCAGTTCTGTCACTTAATAAAGCTCAGATATCCAAAGATGAAGAGAAAGGGTGCACGAGTTTTTTACGGTCTTTGGGGAATTTTGCTGTCATTTACCAAGAGATTTTGTAGGCTTTATGTTCACAAACATTCATCTGGTCACTGAAACGCACGTACACACTTTGGCAATGTGTAAATGACATTATATACACCTTCTGCTGAGATTTTTGGGTGCTGTCTTTAAAAAACATTAGCAGTAGCCATATGCAATACTAACTGCAGTGCTGCCTAAAAATTATAGACTCTATGGTATACTGTTATTTGATTTTCTTACTTTCTACAAAAAAAATGTCAAACATAGGCTTAATCTTGTAATTAAACAGAAACAAAATATAGTCCTTGATTGCAGCTTTAGAAAGGTAAATAGGAGCATATTATTTAAGATTAAGCCCATAGACAATAGAACTTCATAAAAATGTCATTCTTCGTTAAATATTGGAAATAATTTTGAAATCTCCTTGGTGATTCTCATTGATTGTTATATATTACACATTAGTGGAACTGACAGTGCATAATTGCTTGATGTCTCTTCCATTAACACTACAATAAGAACCATACTCCTTAAATCACACTTTCTCTCATTTCATGGATCTGGTAAAATGCTAACACGTTTAACAGGATGAAACAGATTTTATTTATAATTCTATAGATAAATAGATTGTTATTCCAAAAACCTGGCATGTTAAGAAATAATGGGATCTTTTCTGTAGGTATTTTAACCATTTATAGAGGAAACTTAATACTCTGGAACTCTTGAAGAAGACACCAAAAGGAGTTATTCTGTATTAAATCCTCTAGGATTTTTCTGGAAGCTATTTGAACTATTAGGATTTATTTTAGTCTTTTGCTAATACAAAGAAAAACAGTAATGCAGATTTGAGGGTAATCTTCCTCTGAATGCTATCTATAGTCCCAAATTCAGCGAAGTATTTTAACATATGTCCATTCCTGTAACCAATATCATTTCAACCAGTGCTTTACCTATCCCATTTAGACACATATATTCCATATGCAATTCATATTCTCTGGCACCACAGAGATGCACACATTCTTGCATCCACTTTGATTAAGCCATCCCTCTCCAAGAGGGAGGGCTCCACAATTTAAGAACATTGAAATGAATGCTAGTTGCTATGACTGCAGCTTGGAAAAAAAAAAAAACCTGTCCTAGTAGCATGGGGCTTGACTTTCCATCCCAGTGTCAGAGGGAATGCTCTCATATGTAAAATTAAACATGTGTCTGTCTTTGTAATGTGTTTGAAAGGTACTTGTATTGAATGTTTTTCGCAGAGGGGTAGTCCGGCAAAGTCAGGCAGACTTTCTTTGTCTGAATGTATTCCGCAGCCATTACACCTCACAATTCTCTCAAGCAGCTGCCTTCCCTCCTCAACTGTTTGGCTCTACTGAATATTACTGGTTTGTCTTTTGGGCACTTATGCTTAGCACTGGGTGAATTCATTCTTATTATTATTTACAAAAGCAGCCTTTTATATTTTACCATCATCATAAGTAAAACAAATCATCTACATTTCCATAACTTAAAACCACTGTCCTTAATGCTCATTTTTCACTCTGTGTTTGTTTAGGGTTTTGTTGACATTTTGCATGTTCAGGCTCTTTTTGGCAAGAAGAATGATGTATGTCCTGCATACTTGGGACAGTGGCTGGCTGAAAGCAATTTGGCAATAACCACATGGTTCTGATTCCAGCTTAAAACCCTACAAGAACTCTCTTTTTTACCCATCAGTTATATTTCTTTAAACTGTACCAATGGAATTAGCACAAATACAAAGACCTGTAGTCAGATCTCGCACAATGTGCAATTGTAGTGGCACTTCTAAAGCTGGCTCTGTTACCATGGTTTATAACTTGCAAGGTCTTCCCCGCAAAGAGGAATGGATGTAGGCTGAAACCCTTACTTTATTTTGAGCATGTATATTCATTTAGATATTTTGCTGTGAAAATACAAGAGAGGAGAGCTTTTCAGGACCAACTACACTGAAATCAAAGATAATGCTTTAAACTACTCATGCAAAGCTCAGGATCACACTTTGCCAAGGCTATGAAGCTGTCTGTGCAACTAGAGCATCTGAGCATTGAAGGAAGACAATTGCGCATATAATTTACTTATATTTGTGAAAAATTATTTGTGTTCATAGCTGTTATAGCCATTCTTCTGTCATTTTTCATACTGGAATGGCCTTGCAAGCTGGGGTTTTGCTATACTGATGCAAAGGTTGTGAATAATAATTTAATATGTAGATATATCCATTTTATTTGCCATTGATAAATTATCTTACATTCCCTTTTCATTAGATTCCTGTATTGCAGGGTATTTTTAATGGAATGACAAGAGTGAGACTTTACCACGTGTCAGTACAGGTAACACAACCGCCTTCCTGCTTGTATCAGAGTCTTGAAAGGTGATCAGGGCTTTACAGGAATGAGCTTCTGTGGAACCAAAACCTGCCAGTTTTGTGTCATCTTGTGTCATTTGAAAGAAATCTAGCTGGTGTCAGAAAGGGAATGTGGTGTTCATTGGCTCATATATATGAGAAAATGTATTGTGTTCTCCTGAACTGGAAAACTTGTGTTGGGTGCATCTGTCCTGCATTCCCTTCTACCCAAACATGTGGAGTATTATAAGATGAAATGAAGGAAGCTGCAGTCCAATGAATTTCTTCAGTGAGTGAGCTTAATGTGCTTTGAATTAGGTCCTGTGGAAGTCATAATGTAGATGGCAGCGGGTCTTTTGTGATGTTTGCTGTTTGATAACAAAAACTGCAGCTCACTTTGCAGACAAAACACAAGACTCTGAACCAGTCTGCAACCTGTTTTGGATAATCTGGTATCTACATTTTCAGACATCCATTTTATTTGTTCAAAAACTACACCTGAGTGCGGGTGCTGTGGCGTTGACATAAAACTATATCTACATGGGTGAGTGACATGGATGAGCAGACTGAAGTGGTCGGGGCAAAGGCTCCTAGAGCTACATCACCAGCAAGCTGTGGGCTTCTGCTCTAGGCCACACCGTGCAACTGTGGCTCGTGGCAGCCCACAGGGGTGCTGAGGTGCCCCGTTGTGTCCCAGGTGTGCAGCCAGTGCAGAGCACACACACAGCACCACCTGCACGGCCCCTGCTCCCCACCTCCCAGCTCAGTCCCTGTACCATGCACAGGCATCCTTGCAGGATTCGCAGCAGCGCTGTGCTGCTGCTGCTCCCAGCTGAAGAGCTGCTGTCAGTATGACCTGGAATGAATTGTAATCAGATCCCCTTTAGAAACAAATGAAAAGGATTTTATGTCAGAAGGACTTCCGTCTCCCTTTTTGATTTGATAGAGAGCTTTTCCCAAATGCAAGGAGCCAATTGGAATTAATTGTATATCATTTACAGAGAAACTGAGCATCTTGAGGCTGGAACCATGAATTCCTTTGAGTGTGGAAATGCTTAGTACATCATAGGTCTAACAGGAAACAAAACAAAACAAAAGTATTGATTATGATGGGAGAAATGTCCCCAGAGCGTGCCTGCATCATTCTGCTCCCACAAGCCATTTAGATGAAAGAGAGGTAACAAAGAGCAAACAGATGTTTTCCAGAATGATTAAAAAGCTCAGCTACTCTCCACTTCTTCATTCATGTCTCACAAACATTTCTTCTTAACATCTATCATAACACGTTTACGGGGACTGTGTTAGCCTTCCTGATCATCCCTTTTTCCCCGTTTACTTCAGTCTATTAAAAATTGCAGCCAATTGTATCTAGCTCCCTGCTGTATATACAGGATGCCTCTTGCCTCTGCAAACTTCCCCTTTATTAACAGACAAACTTGAACTCATCATTTTCCTGTCAGCTTAGTAAAAATGGTTGCTAACCCTGAAGACCTCTGGTAGGTTTCTCAACTTGGCAATCACAGTAAGCAAAATACAAATGGCTTTAAACCAGGGCCCAGAAGAGCTTCAGCTGCTCTTTTACAGCAGATCAGTGTCAAAGGGCCAGAGCAGGATTAGGCATCGTATGTCTCGTACTGTGGCTTGTGCAGAACGGTACTGCAGTCTCTGGACACAGAACATGCTCTAGTCTTGTTATTTTCAATTTAGAGTGCTCAACGTCTTTCGTGGGAGGGTAAGGATTCCCCCTTTGTCTTCTTTTGAAGCCTTTGCTTTTAAGTGTTTTCTGTCCAACAGAAGCCTCAGACAAGCCAGCGGAATGTGCTCTGTAAAGCCCAGCAGTTGCCCAAGGAGTTGCCACTGCACAGCAATAATGAGACCTCAAGTTCAGAAACTCAAAAGCGAGTGTTTCCAGTTGCAAAGAATTGCAGTCCTGGCACTTGGCCACAAGCCTGTTCTCGAGCTGTTTTCATTTGTGCTGAATGTCAAAAGAATATGAGGATGTTTATTCCATTTTTTTGTTTTGTTTTGTTTTGTTTTTCCTGAGTGAGCAAGTCCTGCCTGTGGGGCTTCATTTACTTTAAGTACATCTTTACTTTTTATTCTATAATTAGCGGAGAAGGGGTTTGTTAGTAAAAGAGGGGAAAGAAGAAAGGACTGAGCAGTGCAGCATTCGCATGGATTAGAGATTTACTTTGGCAAAGGTCTTCAGCATGATGTGTACTTGCATCACAGGTGTTTTCCCAAAGCATCTCGTCTGCCCAGACTAGATGTAATGGCAACAACTCATCTGCATGCTCCATCCTGCTGGAGTTGGGCCAATATTTTCCTTAAACACAAAATAACTCTAAATTAATAAATATTTAAAAGGCTGCACTCTCTAATGTTTTTAATTACAAAAGCGATTCAGGGTTATCCTTATTTAAGCTGTCAGAGTTCATTCTGTCACCGCAGAAGACATAATCTTGAAGCCCAAGTGAAAGGCAGAGAAGACCCAGGGTGTGCTTGGAGCTTTCAGTTGAGTCACTTTTATCCTTAGCTTCTTGCCTGCAGAAGAGTGACTGAGCTCCTGCCTCCCTCCCATCCTTTTTAGATCAGATCTGCTGGGAGCGAGATCTTCTGGGCTGGGGAGCATCGTTGACGGCTGTTGGCCAATGTTCATGTCGTTTGGGTCTGAGTGACCACTTCAATAGTTATCATAGATGGACAGGTTAACAAACAACGTGTAAAGCTGAGAACCCTAACAGGCTTGTCTTATTGCTGTGAAAGTCTCTGAAATCCTTGAATGCACGTTTCCCTGGAAACTTGTATCATGCTGGGAATACTACCTCTGATCTGTAGAGGTACAATTGTACTGATACGGGGCGGTGCAATAACTGAATGTAGCTGAAACAAGCACTGTTTGATTGGCGTGTTGCTCTGAAGTCTGGAAGCAAAGTCAAGCAGACTTTGTAAAAGCCTGAGACGTTGGTGACTGCTTTCTGAATCTGTTCCAGAAATTACATCAGTCACCAGTACATGCTTATGCATATGAGTTTAATTTGATTAGAGCTGATGAACTGGTTTAGTGATGGTGACATAGTTTATGAATTACTTGCAAATCATAATCTGATGTTGAAACAATCTTGTATGAGTACCAGGGTGTTTTCTCTGTGAAATGTTCACAGCTCAGTATCTTCAATTAATCTGTTTACTGCCATGGGAGAGGTGATTCGAGGCATCACCCGGGAGAAACAACGCACGAAGTCACAACAGCCATCAGTAGCTGAGACTGAGACAGAGAATGCTTTTGTAGAAAGTCAGTATCAATACTTACAAGGGTTTGGATTTTTTATGATTATCATCATCATGCTGTGGGCCTTGAAGTGGATATGAGACAACTAAAAAGAATTACTATCACCATCTTCACTATTTAGTATGCATTCATCTATAGCAAGCTCATCTAAACAAGACAGAAAGCAGAGGTATGATGTGGCAGGCATTTAACACAAGTGTTCGTGGCAATTTTTGCAGGGGGTGATGGGAAGATGCCGATATTAGATGAAAGATTTGATTTGCCCCATAGAAACTCTGCTGTTGGATGTTGGCTACACAATGCCAACTCTGCCAGCAGCTGCGTGCCCCATCCTGCAGTGAGCCAAGAGCAGCCCGCTCGGGGATGGTTGCGCTGTGCTGCTCTAGCCAGGGCGCTCTCACGGCAGCAGAGCTGGGGTTAATCCAGCTGAGCAGATCATGGCCATGCTTTGTGGTCTATGAAAGTCATTTTGAGTCCCCATGCTCTGTTTTTAATGAACTTAGAAATCTGTACAATTAATTAGGACCTGAAACTGCAAATAGCATGTGAAATTTTACCCTATGAAGTTTTCCTGCTGGCTTTGGGGGGATGGTTTTCTAGGAAAGATGATAGCAGTGCACATGCTTATGTTGTTAGGACCTTTACCCTTCAATGAATAATGCATGGCTGCCCTGTAGTGATATTAAATTTCATGTCATTTCTTGTTCAGTGTGTTTCAGATAACACATAATTGCAGCGTTGAGGGGAAACAATGGTTTGCTGTTTGCGTCAGCCCTTTGAATTCTGTCTTGCAACCCTAAAAAAAAGTGAGGTTTGTAGGTAAGCAGGGGAGTGAAATGGCAGACTAGGCTCCTTCCCATGCATGCCACGATGATGTTCTGTATGCTCCTGAGGCACTGGCAGTTAAGTCAGTAATTGTCCCACACCAGTCTTAGAGGCTGGGTGATGTGGTTAGGAGCGCTGCTTGTGCAAGGAGAGGTTGGAAGGTGCACTCGAGAGTTCCTGATTGGACAGCATGAGTCGGTCTTGAAATTTAAAGATAAGAGAAAAAGAGAGAACAGGTCAATAAGCATTTGTTTCACTTTCAAGTGACAAAGAGTAGCAACTCTATGTCAGGAAAGTGCAATAAATTCTCCTGAAATACTACAGGGTGTCAATCGAAAGCATCTAGCATCTGGGAGGACAAGGCAGCTGTGGGAGCTCTTCCTGACAGATATGAAACAAGAGTTGGCAACATAAGGTCTGTGTGCAGTCATCAGCTTAGCTGCTGCTGGGGAAATAGCCTCTACACTTTGGCATCTGGGCCCTGGGGTTGCTGGCCAAGAGTAAGACAATTTACCGCTGGAGTGGGGCTGCTTGCCAGACGGATAAGCCCCTCCAAACTGAGCTCAGACTTTCTGACGTCTCCCACTTCTGCCTGTGCTTAGCTAAGAGCTGTGGCTGGGACCTTGTTGAAGGACCCCGTGGTAGGAAATCGAATGCAGTGAGTGTAGCTGGTGCCTGAGCTGGGGCATGCAACGTCCCAGCGTTAGCTCAACCTGGCTCCTGCGACAGGGTCTTAGAGCTAGTATGTGCAGCACCTGCAGCACCTTCTGTGCTGCTGTGCACCTATCCCTAACGTTAGGCTGCCCAACCTGCAAGGCTATTGAAGCCATAATATATTCACTCTAATATTGGGAATAATATATTATTGTAATGGGGCCTTAATCTATTATACATACACGTGTGTGTTCGTGTGTATGTATACGTATATATATATATAAGTGTTGGGATTACTACACGTTTCACAATTATTATCTGTTAGGATCATTCTGCAGAACAAGGAGGAAAGCAAACACAAGCCATCTCCCTTTCAAAAAAAAAAAAAAGTGCTCCAGAGTGGAACAGATTAATATAACATTTGTTTCTAAAGCTCTATCTTGCTTGAAGAAAGAATGCAAAACCAAAGGCATCATACTTTTCTTCTTTCCAGGACACTCCTGGGATTTCAGTTTGTGGTAAGGCTATTATAACCCTGAGGCTTAAATCCCAAAGCCACTAATATTCTTTGGTCTGCCCTGCAGCTATAGTGTCCCAGTGGGTGGCTATCACTTTGCAACCGAGAGTTAGAGCGGTATGGCTTCTCCTCTTATTCCTGGCTTTTATGTATGACTTCTCCTATTATTCTTGTCATTTCTGAAAGCAGCAGGTAGTGAACTCCACCTCATGAGCTAGGATTTGGATCAGAGCACGCATTTTAACTCTGAGCACTGCTGGAAGCTTGTAAAGCATGCTTCTGTAAACCTGTGCTCGTTTGTAATCTACATCAAGGGGCACCTCTACTACTTCTTTGCATACTGAAAACTTGTAATAGCATCATGCCAACAGTTCTTGCTTTGGGTCCCTCTCTTTCCCGAGAGAAAGAAAGAAGGGACAAGTCTGAGGAGGCGAGCCTTTGGGTAGGAGCTGTTCTCCCCCTGCCCATGGACCCGATGGTGGGGGGGACAGCCCTGTCCAGGAGCCCTGGGCTGATGTCGCTTCAGTGCCAACTCACCGGTACTTTGTGCTTTATTGCCAGATGCTCCTTTTCTGGCACCAGTCTGTCTGCTGAGGGACCACAGGCTAAGACCAGAAATAAAACCTCGTTTCTTCACTTTGGGCTGATGCCCAGCTCCCTGCTGCCTGTGCCAGCAGCGCCGACCTGGGGCAGGTGAGCTAAACCAGCCACTGGCACTCTGCAGTCTGAACAAGTGAGCGAGCAGTTTGGTGCTCAGGGCTTCCATTTTGCCTTGAGCTGCAAGTTTTCACAGTTTGTGTGCAATTTACTTGCTTCAGAACAAGTTTCAAGTGAAACTGATTTAATTGCAGGTAAATCTACAGCTGGCAAATTGAGATTTCTCAGCAGCCAGCCTCCGAGGTTGCTGCATCATCATGAGGAATAAATTATCTTGCAGGCTAATAACAAATTCAGGGCTCTACTGGCATATTTCTTCTAATAATTAAAACAGGGGAGCGCTAGAGACAGTTTTTAAATTGTACTCACCCTTGGCTGTAATGGAAAGCAAATACCCTTCAACCTGATACCAAAAGGTGTAGAACCAAGGTGAGTTGTCAGGGCTTTATGCATGAGGCACTCAATATGTAACTGCGCGCGAAAAGAAGGCATATATCTGCACTTGTGTTTTCAGGATAAAACCCTCATGTTCTGGAACCATACTCTGGCATACCTACATGCTGTTATTTTGACTGTTCTGTACAGAACTGAGGACCTGGGTCCAAGTGAAACTTGACCCACTATATTAAATTGGTCTGTATCATTCTCCAATTAGATATTTAAAAAAGGCAACAGATATCATGCCAGGCATTTGATCTTCTGCAAATACTGCGGAGTTGTGCAACAGAAGGAAACAATATTTGAAGATTGAAGCCTGATGGAGAGGAACAAAACAAAATAAAATTAAAGCTATTTCATGTGATTTCTTTATAGCAAACTTTGCAATACCATTGCTCTCACTGCCAGTCACGGTCTTCCTCTAAAGCTCTTACAAGCTGAGATAAGTTATTTTAAGTAAGAATTTACATTTGGCAGATAATACTAAACTATGATTGCATAGAAAAAGCTTCAAGCATGTTGACATTTCACACCTGCTTCTGCATCTGACTACCACAACTGGCACCACGTAGCAATGTCAATACGGAGATGTTTTGCTTCTAGACTATTCTGAGGCAAAGTTTAATAACTGTAAAATACAAATCAAGCCGTTCTCTGTTGTTGTTTTCTTTCTGTTTTCAGGAACATAAAACAAAGACTAGCTAGCATATTACCGTAGCTAACAAAGAACAGCAGATAAGAAATATTGGATCAAACTCTTTTCTTCTATCTGATGTCAGGAGCTCAGTAAGCATGGAAAATTGAATGGGATCTGTTAAAACAAATTCAGTCTTCCTTGCAGCTACCAAAAAAAGTTTTTCAAGGCTCATGAACTAAAGAGTAACCCTTCACAACTTTAACTGTAGAGCCGAAGGGTTGTAACTCACGACTGTTACTACAAGCCCCACTGCCCTCCCTCCCTGCCTTCCCCAGAACGTTAGCTTTGCTTCTCAGCACGTAATTTCCATGGCATTCTTTGGCGTCCCGAAGAATGTAAACCTTAAATACTCAGCATATGCAAGTGATTCTTTATGCTCTGCATATTTTAGAAAACTGTAACTATCAGCCATGATTGTTACAGAAAACAGAATCATTTTAAAATCATTAGCTTGCATTTTCTTTCAGCCGCTCAGGTGGCTGTATCTTACAAGTCACCAGAGTAAACAGAAAGTTTCTTATTCATAGAAGCTGTCTTCAAATTTGAAGGCAAGCCAATAAAAGAAGGAACTCCAATTTCTGTGACAGTCAAAGCTGTGTAAGTCTAAGTTTATCTGTAAACTTCCTCTCTATTTATACGAGTAATTTTTGTATTTTCTGCCAAAAAGCTGATAAATCCAGAATGGTCCTAGCTAAGTCCTCAAGGAGGACTTAAAAATAGTTGAGAGGAACTGTGGAAAAGAGGAATTTGCTAGTAGTGTAGCCCTTTTGTTGAGCTGGAGCTCTGGGTAGAGGGGAGAAATCTCCCTTGGCTGCTGTGTGCGGACAGCAGGACGAGTTGCGTGCTGGGGGCCACGGGGGAACCGGCTTAACCTTGTGCCAGAGGGATCCTTTATCACTGAAACCAGGGAAAATAAAGGTCTCTTTTGTTTTCAACTACCCACACTACCCCAGTGGAGGAAGTTTTTATGGCTAGACTGGAGGGATAAACTTTCACCCTAAAAGGGAAATTGCCATGAATCTGTCTAGGGAGAGGGAAGATGATGGAGGGTGGGTGGCTGCAGAGAAGAACGAGCCTCGTGTTCCTGCGTGCAGCACATCGGTAGCGTGGTTATTATCATTTGGAAGAGTCTGTGTTATAAACTTTTGTCTTGAGATTTTGAAACGCGTTCACACCGATGTAATCACAGCAAACTCATCTGAACTACATTATCTTAGGCTATGCATCCACGGAAAAAGGGTGTAGGAATGATTAAGTACCTAAAGGGTCTTGTGAATTATGTTTAAAATTGAAAATACTGCTTCTACATAATGACCTACGTGGTTCATTTTGCAGACATATGGCTCATTCTCCATGTGCTATATCATGAAAAATGTAGCTTGTAACAGTGCTGTAAAGCAAGATGTTTGTAATTATAAACACAAATTACTTAATTACATCAGTATTTGTTTCAAAGAAAAATAAGCGGGAGCCCTTAAAGTATCTTCTGGTTAGGGACAACAACAAGATTGTGTTTTATATCTGTATTTATAAATGTGTGCGTGTATGTGTGTATGCATGTAGTGTTCCCAGACAGCAGGATGCAGGTGGCTCTTTCTGAGTCCCAAGAGCACGATGTACATCCTGAAGGCAAGCAGATTTGAGGAGATGATTGGTACATCGGTTTTGTAAGACTGGAAAACCCTGCCAGCAGCACAATCAGTTAGTAAAAACTATCCATGAGAAACAGGTTGTTTAAAGCACAGTAACAGCTCTGCAGCTTTCATAATGACAGGTATGATTTCATGGATTTTCCACATGTCACTCTCAAACCCAAATGAGCCCATGGAGGACTGCTAACGAAAATGATCCCATTTTCCTGGAAAAGGCTGTTCCAGAAGCACTTGGTGCTGCCAACATTGGTGTCAGGAGGATCATGAAGTAGGAAACATTTATTTGTAAGCATAACCAAGCCTTACTTGCTGCAGGAGGGTTTCTTTGGGGGCTGGAAGGGTGGCAGGATAGTTCTTTGTCAGGTCACAGGCTTTGTTGTGGGATTACATGATGAGTGAAATGTGTTATGCCAAGCCTTGGGCATGCAGCACTTGAGACCGCCAGTCAAATCCACTCTTTCTCTAACAGTGATGGTGCAAAGTGCCCTGGTTTCAGCTCAGGAACAGGACAAATAAAAATGTTGCGCTCAGGAGCGGCATGGGTTGAGGGTTGTAGTGCTCCCAAGACGTCCCTGCCAGCACCATTCCCAGTGCAAGAGCTGCAGGGTTAGCCAAAATGGGCTAGAAGGTCCCAGACCTCCTGAGTCTCCAAAAAGACACCAGAAATCTCACAGGGAAGAAGACATCTGCTCTATCTCATCATCTTGAGTTGTTACAGAAGCCCCAGAGGAACTTCAGAGATTTGGCAGAAAAGGTAGATAAGATGCAGCCAGACATGTTAGGACCAGAATGCAGTGCTGGGCCCTGGAGATAGGGGAAGGATTCAGAAAGGAGATACATCATTTCTTCAGATATACTTCATCTCTCTTTTTCGTTGCATAATTCCTTAGAGAGCATTCACTGTGCTGGAAACTGTCAGTATCTCGAGGGTTAGTTGCTTTTCTCCTTTTCTTGCTGGTGAAACACACAGCCACAAGTAAAAGGTTGGGCATTCAGGTTACTCTAATAACAGCAAGTGTTTCAACCCATAGTAATGAACTTCAGTGTGAACCATTGTTTTCCGAAAGAGTCTTACTGCTTCGTGAGCTACAGGAGGATATAAATACAGGCCTTAATGGTACTTACATCCTCGTTTCAAGATTGCAGCTCAGCCAGTTAAGCACAAGATGCCCATCCTAATGAGCTGCTACAAAAATGGTTAATACGGAGCCCTAGAAGTAAAATCATTTTGATGTCTTTTTCAGTCATATTTCTGATAAAACACTTCAAGTATTTTGTATATGTAATATTGTCCCTGCACTGTTTAAGTGGGACCAGTAGACTGAAGTTAGTGAGGTGAAATCAAAGCACACAAAATTGCAGGCTAAAGTAAATCCAAGGCAGGCACTCTGTTCCTTTCCACAAAGCCAATCATTTTAATAGTGAATAAAAATATTTTCATAGTGTTATTTGTATGTCCAAATGAGGTCTGAACCTACAAGAGAAATGATGTTAGAGATTAGACTTGCCTTATTGTCAGTATTTTCTCTTTGTAGTTTTTGTAAATATCTTTTAAGGTTGGTTATTTTTAGTAGAACTCTTAAGACTGTCCCTAGGCAGAAATACCTGAACCAAACATACATCTTATACTCCATATATTTAGAATATTATATTATTATAATATAATGTATGTATTATATCAGGTCAAGAATCTCTGCAAGAAATCTAAATGTAATAAAAAGCTACTGAGCAATCAAACAGATTTTTTCTTCTATCACCAACAAATATCTTGACAAGTTTAGAGGAAAAAAAAAATCCTTTACAGAAGCAAGAACAAAAAGATCAGATTGTTTTGTATTATACTTTAAACAGACTAAGTGGACAACACATTATGTAGAAAATTTGCACTTGGTTCCTGTTGTTTGGTAATAAGGGATTCGGTGTTAGAATCGTGGCTTGACTGATCAAACAAGACCTGGAAAAGCTCCTTGGCAAAGATTACTCTAGGAACTTGGCCTGTGTACAGTGCAAATACACTACAGATGTATAAATTATTCAGGTTAGGACAGTGCTGGTCAAAACCTTCCATACTGGAGTCATGTGGGAAAGAAAGTCTAGACATCACAGATTAACTTACTTCATCTAAAATCACGCAACCTAGAAATTGCCTAAAGCCACATGTGCACAAGTACATATATAGGATTTTGTAACCAATTATGTTTACTAGATTTTCAAAGAGGGAACAACCACAGGATTTTATCAATTTGCTCTATTGGTAAAGCTTACATATAATTTTAGTTATAGTATGTACAACTTTTTAGACAACCAACAAATTAAGATAACCAGACAGAAAAAGTCTACATTTTATTATAAAAAGTAGCCTGCAAACAAGTGCAAATTGCTATGGTTCTCTATTTATTCATTTATTTTTTTTTGTAACTTCAAATAAACTTAATCAAACAAGAATCCAAATTCCTAATTATTATCACACAAGGCCAAATCAGATAATTGATTTCTCTAACAATTTTAGTCAAGGACATAGGCTTTTCTGCTGGGGAAGCAAAATCCCAGGTGGGAGGTGGGAACTCCTGAGAAATATAGGGAACTGTGTATGGACCTATGGTCATTTGTGAGAAGCAGGAAAAATTGGAGGATTGATAGTGATTTATATATAATATAAATCCATAATATATTACCTACAGGTTTCTCAAAGCTTTGGAGTTGAATCTTCTTGGCTCTGCCCCTTTTGATAGTTGTGGATAGGGAGTTTGTGAGGTTATGCAATGCCCATGCCCAGTTCAGATAGTCGGGTCCTGATTGCCTTTTTTAGACTCACGTGCTCAGTCCCAAGTGGAGACTGCAAAGGGTCCAGAGAAACCGCCAAGTAACTGAGCTGTTCAAGCATCGCAGCAGACTATGGGGAGAAGAGAGCGAGAACTGCCAAATCTTCTTGAAAGTCCTGTTTGTCTGTGCTCTGTCTGCTGAGGAAGATACTTACCTGGACAGCTGAAAACTGGCTTGCATTTGGACATTGTCTAGGAGCCACATATGGACAGCAAGGCTGAAATGGCTTGGTCAGCTGCCAGCGTCAGAGCACTATATATGGGAACTGTGCTGGCAGTAGTTCTGTTGTGAGGCAGCTATTTAGGAAGACTGCAACAATTTTTCCAGGTACCATCTCTTTGCTTCCTTCTGCCATCTCCCCCTGCCCTCGGGATGCAAATTCTCCAGTCCAGCATGCCCAACACAGTATGCGTATCAAAGGCTTCAAGCATTAAATCTAAACCTTCCTGTGTGGTCTCAGCTCTTGCAGGCTATGCTGATGTTAGTCACTGCTGTAGCCCTTTTTCTCAGAGCTTCTCTGGTGGCTTTCTTCCTCTCCAGCAAGCATATTTCAGCCAGCTGCTCCTGCTCTGGAGGGAGCCAGCATCTGCCAGGGCACTCTTCAGTGGGTACAGCCACCTGCTTAGCTGCAATAGCTTCTAAGCCTGAGTTTTGAAATTAATAGTCTGGGAGAACTAATGAGCTTTTGCTGGCCAGGCCCATGTCTTTGTTTTAGTCAATGCCTGACTGCTCCTGCTGCAGTGCACGGCCTGTTGATGGGCTGGGGAGGGGTGTCTGTATTTACCTGATTTGGCAGCTCTCTTGAGGTTGCCAATCAGTTCAGGCTGAGAGTACCATTACCGCGTCTTCCAAATGCGGTTGGTGCGAGACTTCCAAATGCAAGTTGGTGCAGACTGTGTCCAGCCCTGAGCTCCACTTCTGTTTCACTGCAAACAGAAAATCTCTCTCAGGTATGCATTACACTTTCAAAAAACTCCGTGCTACCTGAAAAATAATGTCTTTCATCCTAAAGTATGGTGTTTGCCAGTTTCCAGCTAATCTGGACTCCGCAAATATGAGTATGAAACTGTTTGCATGTCTAGACTAAAGCTACATTTTTAATTGAGAGATTTTACCAGCAGTCATGATGGCTATACCAAATTTTGACCAAACTTCTGGAACTTAAGTACACTTGATGCCTGTCTTGGGTGGCAAATGACCATAGGACAAAAAGGCAGAAGAGCAAAAGAGTATGGGGGGGGTATATACAAGGGATGGCATAGTCTGTCAGAATGCAGCAGAGACAGAGTAATTCCTCTTACTTACTCCAGTACTTTTCTGCTTTTTAATTAATAATAATCAAAAGTTCTTTCTGAAAATGTGACTCATCTCACTATACTGACCACACAAATAAGGCCACTTCTGCCATCAGTTAAATCAGATATTGCAAGTTTGTGGTATAGATCTTGATATTTTAGCTGTAATAATGTATTTTGAGGCTCAGTTTGGTTTCCTGTAAAGCCAGCCTGGGAAACAACACACTCGAGTGCACAGGGACTTTGTTCCTGGGAAAAGTCTTTAAATGTTATGAAGCTTAAATGTTTTGGTTGCTAATACATCCTTAAATTAAACGTTTGTTCAACTGGAAATGAAACATTTGTGAGAGAGTATTTCACAGAAGATACTGAATGTTTACATTTAGATTCTAAATCAGCTGAGGTAGGGAGAACCTAACTTACAAAATATCCAGAGGTGTCCCGTGTGAGGCAAGAAGGATCTGATTTTTCAGGTTCATGTACTTTCAAGATGAAGTCCAGGTTGTCAAGTTAAGCAGTTGGAAAATAAGAACTAACAGACGTCATTTTCCAGTTGGTATTCTGGCCAACTGCAACTCCCCTTCCAGGCACCTCCTGCCTACCATGCAGGCACCAGTCTGTGTGGCACTAGTTCCCCTAGAGACAATACTTGATGGGATTAACCTTCGGCATTCCTCCCCAATGCCACCCTGGTTTCCCCACGGGTCGTGGTGATGAGCACTCACGATGTGCTAGCCACAGTCATGCTGTGCTGGTCAGTTCCTGGGCTTTTCCTCTGCTCATCAAAATGGGTTGGATGAGCTCAGCGGGAACCTGGACCACACTCCCCGTCAGCCCTCTGGTTTATAGAAACCAGCTCCATATCATGGGGGATAACAGTGGCATATAATTCTTTTCATAAACTGCTCAACCTTCGTTTCTGAGCTGTTTCAGTCCTTGGCCTGTGGTGTTTTACTGGGAGAGTGTTCAAGAACTTTTCTTCTTTGATGGCTCATTTCCATCCAGTTTATGTCTATTTGCTACATGTATGTGTGTATATATAGTCATTTAGCTTAAATGGTTCTCATATGTTCCTAATGTTTAGCTCATAGTGTATTTATGGAAAGCAGCTATATTGCTTCTCAGGCTTTATTTTACTAAGCTTAATGCATCGAGTGTCTTCCAGTCCCCCATAAAACAGACTTCTCTGTTCTTGTGCACTTTGAAATAATCTTGCTTTAGTAAGAAATTACTGTTAACTCACTTCAAGATAAACTCCAACTAATACTTTAACAATCACACTAATACTTCTTTGTTTCTGTCCAAAATACCTTGGTCGAAATACACTAGGCTCCACACTGGTTCTTCCACAGCTGCATTAGAGTGGTTTAGTTATCCTGTGATCGAGTAATACTCAAAGTATTTTCTCTCCTTCTGCCATTTATTTTGCCGAGTTCCAAGCTCAAGGCAGAAATTCTTGCTCTCGGTTCCAGAGTACTTGTTTTTGCCAAATTTCATCTTATTTCTGTTACAGTTTGCAAGTGATAAATTCTTCTTGATCCACTCTGTATTGAGTATGCCTTCCAGTTTTATGGCACTACCATATTTTGTTAATATCCTTGATGTTTTTGTACCAAAATCACTAACAAAAATATTAGTTCCAAGAGCAGTTCCTGAAGAACTCAATAACTTCTTCAAAAACTTCTTGTTCAAGTTGGATATCCTTAGCTTATTACAATACAAGTACCAGTGGATCTGCTACCACCCCTTAGCAACTCTTAAATGTTTCTGGAAAGAGAGACTTGTCTAGAGTTACATAAGGTTTGTGGATGACTCCAACGTAACTAAGATTTTACCCCTAAAAGCATTTCCTTAAAACAACAAATAAAAAAAAATCCTATCAATGCAGTACTTTTTTTTTTTTTTGAGACAATTGAGACAGTATAATGCTGAAGCCATGAAGAACATCATTCACCAACCAAATGTTATTTGTAGTTGAAATCTGCCATCCTTCTAAGTATGTTTAGATCCTCCAATACTTAATCCTTTCATCATGACTCTCAAAACTTTCCCCAACTCTGCTTAGTGCATGCAAGAGATATGTCAAGGACCATGAAGAATTAGTGTTTTGATAATCTCAGTTGCGTTTGAATTTCAGTTTTCAGGTCCATTGAAACTTATAACTTAGCCTAAAATTCAAAGAATATGAATTCATGAGCTGCTTTCAACTGCTTGACTGACAATGCAGTGTGCATTCTCCCTCTTCTTTTCATTGCAAACCAAAATGCGTGGTAAAAGGAAGGGGGTTTGACATAAGTCTTTCTTCACACTTTAAATAAGCTAGTCGTGCTACCTCCTGCCAAAATGAGAGGGTCACAGCAAAGAACTTTGCCAAAACTGATCTGCATCATCTTAGGACAGAGGGAGTGGATGAAGCGTATCAGTGCTTCATATATCTTCTATCTTTATAGAAAATAATTGTATAGAATAATCAATAAATCAAAAAAAAAAAAAAGGAACTTTAGTTTTTATCAGAAAATAGTTAATGTACTTTAGAGTATTAAAGGCATATGCCAGTCTAACTAAATGGGTCTGAAAATGACCTACCTCAAATCTGAAATGTTATCTCCACCTTTAAAGAATGCAATAATATGTGAGTTAATTCTAAGGGGTGAGCTGTCCTTAAAAATCATTTTAATTACAATTCTTTACTTAAATTTTGGTTGTGATCTTGTTGCCTGGCAAGTTAGTGTTAGACAAAAACTTTTTTTTGTGTAAGTTCAAAGATGTACATGCAAGCTAGTGTTTTCTGATAATGTGCATTGCTTTGATGGTAACTGGCAGCCAGTACTTGCACAGATTTGGGATCGTGGAATAGTCATTGCCGGCACCAAAAGATGTGTTTGTAAACCACAAGATCTCCATATTATAGTTTCTCTTATTTCTTTTTCATATTCTAGATGGCTATTAGAAAAGCTGTAATCAAAGGATGAAATACAGTATAGCAGTCTTATCTTAGAAATGTAAACATACTTGATAGTATTTAGTATAATATGATATTCAAGAAACAATTTATTTGTATGAGTATTGGATTCTTAGGAGGAAGTTTGCCCTGTGTAGAAGACCAGCATAAATGTTAGGCAACGCTTGAGTGCCATTTTGGCCTTAGAAATGGAAACTTAATTGGTGTCCAGTCCTTGGGTACCCAGGGAGAGGTCTGGGCACTGGGAGCAGAGCCAGAACATGGATATGCTTTAAGCGGAGCTCTGGGAACTGACCAAAAAACAGTCTGCCTTTGAAGAGTGCTCTCTTCATAGAGCTAGATACTTTCTTATGTGAGAGGTGATTTAATAAATTCTGATCTCCTGTAAAATAGTTCATAATATATTTTGAGGTGTCTGTCTTTCTTAGCTGTATCTTGCAAAAGAAGGTGTACAGTCAGGTTAAGGAAAAGATTACACATCTCGGCCCCTCTAGCAGCAAAGGGCCAGCCTCAGAGATGAGAAAGTCCCTTCTGGAGCAACCTGAGAAGCCAGGTTTCAAGCCCGTGGAAAAGTTTTCCTCGTGTTTAGCTTGAGTTAAATCAAACCGAGTCCAATTATGTTTTTAACAAGGCAGATCTTCCAGCTGCTCACTGGAGTACTCATTCTTGTCTGTGTTGTTGCTAGTGAGTAAGAGTTGTTTGTAGTGTCTGCATCTCAATTGGGAATGCATCCTCCTAGCTCAGGGGAACAGCTCTTCTGGGATCCAGGAACCCCTACCTTGGTGTCAGTGAAAACTTCCTGAAACTGATACACTCCAACAAAGCATAGCTAAACAGTCTTTTACCGGATACTTTTGTTTGATTCTTTTCCTGTGTTCACGTTTGTGTCTGAATTCCCTATGGCTAGTCACCACAATGTTGTTTTAATTGTTACTCTCTATTCGAATTGCAGTTACATCCAGGAGACTCAACTGTGTCCATAAGCTCAGATACCACTAGAGATGGTCTCTGTGCCAGGAACTGGACCCCATAAGGTGAGACCTTTGTAATATCTGATCAAGATATATATAATCCCATGTGGTTTTCTAATACCTTGCTGCCAATAACCTAAATTTTAACGTCAGGTCATGAGTTCAAAAGCATGAGATAAACTGTGTTCCTACAGTGATTTGTTCAAAAAGGTGCTAAGGAGCACCCACAAGCTCTCAAAATATAAAATACACAAAATGAAGTGGCCTGCATGCAGGTATAGAGTAAATCAATGGCAGAGCCAGGAAAACATCAGGTTAGGGAAAATTGAGGGATTCCTAAATCATGTTGCCTCTACCACTTGCCGTGATCAGGCAGAACAGGTGAAGTTCTTTCTCACCTGCAAACCCCTGCAAGGTCGAGTGAGGGAGACATCCACTCAGTAAATTATGATAGTGTAAGTATCAAGGAAGATAAACAACCGATTGTCCTATGCAGTACGTTTTGGTAGTCGGGGAAAAAGCGTAGTCTTTCATCACCAAAACTGGTACACGTTGGTGACAGTGCACAGCTCAGAATTGTGGGAATGCAAGATTTTCATTCTTAAATAAGGAAGAAAGGTAGGAAGGAAAACTTATGCACATGACTGTTATCTGGGGAAATATTTCACTATAATCTAATCTAGGACTACAAAAAGAAAAAGAAAAAAAGTGTCTGTGATGGCTCAGAGTGATAACAGATTTTGGCCCCTAGGCCATCTCTCCCCCTGGGCTTTGCAGAGCTGCGTGGCCTCCAGTCCCAGTGCTGCTTAAGTGAGCTTAGAGGAAGAGAAGAGATAATGCCGTAATTTTCCAATTCTTTTTAATTTACCTTCTGTTAACTTGTAGGGATAAGTGCTTTTGTAAGCAAAGGTGTATAGGGAGATGTACATTCAAGCTAAGAACGTGCATAAAGGCCAGGAACTAGGCTGTATGCTCTTCTTAGCATCAAGCAAGATGCCTTGATTTCATCACATGGCATCTGTTTTATCTCTTCTCCGCTATTAGTTTGCTACAGCAGCCAATGCGAAGATGAAAATGATACATGTCACTGCAACTTCAGTTATGAGTAGTATATAGCGATTAGTATTATCATTTTGCAAAATCCTTTTCATGGGCCTTTTCATGATGTGGAAACTGGTCTTGGAGCAGATCTGCCTAAAGCTAGTGCGCCGTTGGCAAAGCTTTCACCACCTGAAGGGCTGCCACTAAATCACTCATCTACATTAAAAGCCATTGACATCTTTGAGATAATGTTTTCTTTCTGTCTGGTTTTTCATAAAATAAAAAGCTTAGCCATGGCATGTTAGAAATACAATGAATGCAATTTAGTTTAGACCCTGTGATTAAAGTTAATTTGATTCAGAATACACTGTTTATACTGGTTAACTGCTCCAATATGTAAAGAGAATCGGTACCTTCTGACTGAGGCAAACAATAGCAAATCTCATTCTGTGTCTGGAAAAGAGCAGGAAAAAGGTTATAAACTTAATCACACCTCAGATGTGTTTGCACAAGTATGTATTACTCACACGTTATCATTTTTAATGTACTTTTGTAGAAAATCCCATAATTAAATAGAATTTTTCTCCTCTTTTGCAAAAGGAATTGCTATATACACACACACAAAAAAAAAAAAGACAAAAATAATTGCACCATAGCTGCTCTTCATTTCATAATATAAAGAAGTTTATGCTTAACTTAGAGCACTTTGTTGGAGTTAAATCTTCATGTTACTGACTTGCTGAAGGATGGGCCAGATCAGCAAAGAAAGAGATCGTTTACAGACTCCTGAATCTTTACCATTAGCAACAGAGGATAAACACAAACATGAAAATAAATATTGCTGTGAGTACATTCAACACTGCCTTTTTAACTTTTTACAGAGCTGCTTTCCATGTCAGACTTTCCAAAGGAAAGAGCTGTGATAGATCAGCAAGTCTGCTCGGCAGAGGCTCTGCAACTATATATGGATGCAGAAAGAAACTTGAGCCACGGGAGGCTCAAATGCTGATATTTTGCAGCGATGAATTAGCAGGAGCTAATTGAGCTTATTCTATGAATTAGTGCAACCAGAGATTCGAGTCAGAATTGTTTGATTTGAGAGGAAACTGAAATTGAGCCAAGTGCCTGGGGTGCCCGGGCAGGGCGTGGGGGCTGCCCCTTCCCTCCTCTTCCCTCCCAGCCCTGCAGCTCCGCACAGTGCTAAAAGCAAATCTGCTTGCTGAGGGACTGCGACCACTTTGTAGAGGGCTGAAAATACATTTTAAAAGTAACAGCTCAGAAAGAGATGGGTTGCTTTCTGCAAACGCCATGGACTGTTTAGACACATAATTAATGTAGTCTTGCACTTATGGAAACTTGGCCTTTCTGCTTGGGATGTTTTTGGCTGAGGGTGTGTTCTTGCTTCTTTTTTTAAGGAAGGAATGGCTTGTTATTTATTACTGAGTGAAACGGCAAGCGCTATTAATATGGTAGTGCTGACAGAGAAGGCATTTTCCCAGTTTGCTGTCCTTTTTTCTGTTTCCCTTGAAATGCTTGTTCTCCTTCCATAAACAGATGCAAATAGACCAAATGTTTCCTGCAGAGTAAGGCAGCAAGAACAAAGTAGCAATAGCAGGGCTATCTTGTTGATGAAAAGACATATTTTATTGTACGTCTTCAGACATCAGAGCAAAAAAAAAAAAAAATGCACCCAGACGAGAACTGTCTGTGTAAAGGTGTTTGCCTACACTCAATTTTAAGCAGCGGTATGCTGTATAAAAATGACACGTATTCAGAGGTGAATGGATGAACTGGAAAGTTTTTTGACTCCTCTGGCCCAGCTATACCGTTTCAAGCTAGTTTTGAGCTCTGAGACTCGCAGCTACAAAGCCCTTTTGTGAATATGAGTCTCAGCAGTGCTACCCTGCCCAGAGAGTGAGTGCTCTGCAGGAGATGGGGTTGCTGTCTGGGGTCTGAACAGATCAGAGTCTGCACATACCCAAATAGCTATAATTTGCCAAGCTTAAGAAAAAATAAGAGTTTGGGGATATGTATCTTTGAAGACTCTTTTAGCCAAATGTCTGAAATTTGGGAGACTAGCCCTACCCGGAGCACACCAAACAATGCATACCAAATTTCAGGGCAAACTGAGTTCAAGCCCCTTAAAAGCAAAAATGCTTTGCAATCCCTGACTGGCAAAGCTGCCACAACTGGGTCAGACATGCTGGGAAAACTGAACATGAGCATTTCTCACTGCTATGAGAAGAATGATATTATCTCAACCTGGCATTTTTCATTGATTTTTGTGCTGGATGCCTACTGAAGCTCTGTCCTTCCTAGCTGATACTTTTGACACAGGATTTTGTTGTGTCTTTTTTTTTTCCTGATATGACGAAAATGTCAAATAGTTTAGACTGTATTCCTTCAGTTTATCCCTGCTTCCTATCCCAGGAGCACTGGAACTGTGAATCTGTTAGAAGCTACCTAGAGTTGGAGAAATATATGGAGGTATGATGGTAACTGCAAACAAAAAAAATGAGACTAGACTGTTGTAGAAAAGTGCTGCTGGTAAAGTGAGCTTGTGAGTCTATAATGAATTATGCAACCACAGCCTACAGCTTTATTTCCTGGTCACATGAGCACGAAGCCACAGTATGGTAATTCAAAACATTGGTCAGAGACAAGAAAGAATTGTTTAAGGAAATAGAATATTTTAGACTAAACCATTAAACAAGCTAAAGAAAGTAGTAGTTTCCTAAAATGGGAAAAAAAAAAAAGAAAAAAAAAGAAAAAAAAAGAAAAAAAACTGTGAAAAACAAGAAGCTGAAAGTTCCCATTGGAAAAATTGACAGAAGTCTTAATTTCTTTGGTTTGAGTAAAAGACGTAAAAGTTTCTGAAGTCTATCTAAACAGGAGTTCCTTTAGTTCTTTTAGATCTGATGATTTAGTGTATAAGTTATTCTGGGCAGAAACTGTCATTTTTTGTCATTTGTTCAGAACTTACTGCTGCATAGTCTTATAAGCAGAACTCGCTGTGCAAAGAAAATAAGAAATGGCAACGGGAGGGTAAGAATTTTACCCAACAACCTGATGAATGTCAGTCTGTTCTTCACGTTTCACATAACCAGCACTTACACAATACACAAGGCTTACACATACACAAGCTTCAGCTGGTTTGGACTTGATGCTCCCTTTTGTGCCCAGTAATGGTAAGGCTGCAGCTGTGCTAGCACAGAATCGGAGGGGATTGCACACCCAGGCAGTAGGAGGTTGCAATAGCAGAAGCTCTATGGAAAAGACAAGTATAAGTAAAGCAGAAAGGTTAACTACTAATAGAAATAAATCCTAATGAGTTGCATTTACAGGTTTCCTAGACACCTTTATTTCCAAATCCAGCAAATTTCTCCCTGTAGATAAATCATCTTATTTCAGTGTACAGTATTATGCTAAAATGAAAACCGCTTACACTAATATATTCATAATGGTTAATGAATCTCTTCTCATTTCCCCTATATACAAGTGGAAAGTACCAGGGAAATAATTGTGTTCAGCAGTGTATTGGAAAAAGCAAATGTGCCTAGTTTCAGAAGTGGTCTCAGCCCTTTCTCAGAGCCGGTCTGAAGCACGGCGAGATGGTTTTTCGATTGCTAACTGCTGGAGCTGTTGTTAACAATTGCCTTGTTCCTTTCAGGTATTTTGTTTTAAAGGGCTTAAAAGCTGAAAGCTCTGGGGTTTTAACTGAAAAGATTTGGGGGGTTTCAGCTTTTCAGTAGCATGGTGCTGGCCCGGTGAGTTATGTGGGAATTTAATTTTCCTCTGGGTTCTGTGGAAGCCTTCTGTAAATGGTTTAAACTTACCAGACTGATTTCTTCAGTCTGCCTGATTCCTCAGTGTGTGCTCTCCATAAAGGCTGCCTGGGCTTTTATCACCTCATCATTGCTCCTAGTTCACTGATAACAGCTGGCGATAAAGGAAATCTCCATGTCGGCTAAAGTTCCCATGCTCTGTCGGTGCCTCTGTCATACAAGCTGCTCTCGTTTTTCTCTCACAGTGGCCGTGATTAAAAAAATGAACAGATGGAAGACAAAGTGCTTAACCTTGCCCTTGCTATCATCCCCACAGGGTATTTCCAGGGAGACTCTTTTAAGCGATTCCAGGCTAGGTTGTGCTTTATCCTTTTTACCCTGTGTTGGGACAGAACCTTGCTTTAAGTTTGCAAAGGCATTTCTAGTCGCATTGATGTCAGCATCGCTGGGGCAGCTGGGCAGCCAGAGGGGCTAGCTGTAAAGCAGCCAGCTCAATAACTGTTTGCTAGCAGCACAGCCTCTGCAGTACAGACCTCACTGCAATCTGCAGTGTCATGGGGGAAGCTAGGTAAACACTTGGATGTTTATCTTGACCTGAAATATGGCCACAAACAGCTGCTATCAGTACCCAAGATAATGCAAGGCTAGAAGCTACGCCTGTATATGGCAGCCCGGTGCTTTCTGACTGCTGGCAAAGACAGCAGGAATCCCAAAGATTTCCCCAGCATAGAGCCCAAATCTCACTTATCAGCTAACGGCATTCAGCTTCCAAGGTTATCATTCTGATGACTCCCCCAAGGACTCGTAGTTATACCTTCAGCAGGCAATTAGTTAGAAGGGCACGTCTCGCTGAACTCTTGATGGCAGTATTTTTATTTTTTTTTTTTTTTCTTTAAACTGATGTTTCTTCCCTAACGTCTCCAAGTTCTCAGAAATTGCTGGATTCGTGCCACTACGTCCATCATTTCCAAATGCAATTATATGTTTCATTTCAGGCAGCACTCAGGATCACAGAGAAATTTGCCATATTTGCAGACTTAAAAGCAATTTCAAGACAGCTTCCCACTGCTGTCTAGGAAGAGCAAGTGTCCAAGAAAAATACAGCAAGAATTGTATGGCTTGATCTTTGTTAGCTCATATCCTAGAAGAGTCATGTGGTTGATGTGGAGAATGCTGTTGCACCTAAACAACGATGAGGTCCATAAAACTGAGATCCTTTCTTTTTCCAGAGGCACATACTTAACTGTCATAGAACAATTCTTGTTATTAAGGAGAATTACAAAATAGTCATTTGGGGAAAGTAAGCAAGTGGCTCTCACTCTGGGGCAACAGCTGCATGTCACATGTTCACTGTTGTTCAGGGAGAAAGCGACCTAGCAATTCAGAGGGTAAAAAACTGTAAAAATAGTGAATCTCATCCCACTCTTGCCTGGAAGCCATTGCATTTTCCCCTTGGGCAAATTTGAAGAGGAAGGGGGCCACTGCTTCTCAGCGGCCTACCAGTAAACCTTATCTTGCATGAGTGCTGCCGTTAGCTTCATGCCATGAAGGCTTTCAGCACTGAACCCACCTGCCATGGACCACGTATGACAGAATGGACTTTCTGGGCTGTGCTTTGATGTCTAATACTGAGTACTGCAACTGCAGACTTTCAGCACTCGTGTTTTCCTTCCCATTGCACAGACTTGTGGAAATAGCATTTATTGGGAACAAAACAAAACAAAACAAAAAAACCCTAACCAATTGGTATCTTTTGCACAGGTGATACATCAGGGAGCAGATCTTTTCAAGAGGATGATGGTCAATTGCTCTCTGGATGGTGATGGGAGACTCCACTGCAAAGGTCCTAGGAACAGCATCTTTTGGCCCAATCAGGTGAGCCTCTCCAAAATGCTGTTCTGCTGCACTCTTACATCCAGCCAGGCTGTGGTCCTACCACCAGACCACCCTGCTAAATGCAAGAGCTGTTTCTATTGATTAGCTTAAACTGGAAAAAAAAAAAAAAAGGCATCTCCTGACTACATTAGCTACGTACAGAAGACCGCCCTACATTAACATTCCTGCATCAGTCAGAGCAGTTCCTACTGAGTATTTGTAATTCTCTCTGCACGGCTTGGTTAATTCAACAGGAAGAACTGCTCAGGCAGCTGCTGGGACTGCCAGCTTCTCCACCCGGGCTGTTACTTAGCATGCTGAAGTGTGCAGCTAGTGCCTGTCAGCTGGCCTTTGCACAGCAGGTGCCACCTGGGGGACTTCTGGGCCTGGCTGGACATCCGCTGGAGAGGCCCTATTGCAACAACCAGTGGAGCACTGTGCTGAGCTGTGGGGTGAGACAGCTTCCTTCTGTAGGGACAGCTTATCCATCTTGTGTATTTGTGTGCGACGTCTATAGCAACCTGTGGATCACGACATCAACCAGACAAGATTTGGAGTGATATTAGAGAGAGACAGTGGGTCTCCACCCTGTTCTGATAGGAAGAACACGTTGGAGTGCTTTTATCTGTTTGCAGCCGTTCTCCATGCTTCCTGTCCTGTTGAAAAGCAGAACGTAGCTGCTACGCAGTTGGCTGCCCTACGAAGGCGTTTGAGGCTTAGGTCAGCATGGTCCAACCAGCTGGCTCCACCACAGGCAGATGTGGCCCCAGCCTCTCTCCTGGAGGAGACAAGGAACAGCTGCCCGAGCTGCAAATGAAAGCTCTGAAGGCTTCCTCCTGTGTCGGCTGGCTGCCGTGCAGGAGGGCGATGGCTTCGGACTGACATGGGGGTGCCCGGCAGCACCGCCAGCCCCGTGGCACGCAGGTGGCAGCAGCCTGGCCGGGGCAGAGGTGTGAGAGCCTGCTGGTGGGGAGCAAAGACTGTGGCTAAAACACAAAACTTGTGTGAAATAGAGGCCAGGGGCAAGCACCTACTGAGCCCTGAGGCACTTCAGTTGTGAGCCTCTGAACTGTGCGAGCCTGCCCCTGTTTATGTTTAAGTTTGGTTGTTTGCCACCGAAGAGATTCTGCTGTAGACTGATTCGAGCTGGGTGCATGGCTAAGAATTAGTGCAAGGCACAGACTGGCAGCAAATGCTGTCTGAACATTTGCTTGTCCTCAGACATTTTAGCAAAATAAAAGGGACTGCATTCAAACAGCAGGGGAAAGTTGACTAAACTGAGGAAATGTGTATGGTTTAAATATTTCATAGTGATGTCATGGCAGGAAGTGAGTCCTTTTCTTTATTTTTGCTGGTTTAAACTTAATGGAAAGGGTAAGAAAATATTTCAGCTGTACAGCTACCGCGTTGCCTCTAAGTGGTGTGCTGCACGGAGCAGCTGGGTCTGTGCCTGCGCTGTAATGCACACCATACATCCCCACACACCCCTGGTGCACAAGTCACAGGTCCCCTGCGGTTACAAGGAATTACGCTGCCATTCTCCCATTGCCAAATACAGTCCACAAAAGTCAAAGTACACATGAAAAAAAACCCACTAACTAATCCTTGCAAAATCCAGTAAGGTAAAACATATGTACTGTGATCTGTCTTCTACAACGGGATGAGCCAAAAAGAGAGGATGTGTCAGTGACTGCTTAGAAAATAGTCTTAACACCTCTGAATCTATGAATTTCTACTTCCAGTGCTTCCCTGGATATCAAGGTATCCTCTCAAGGAGGTAACTAGTCTCATACACACTAAGAGCAGCTGAAATTTCTGTGATAAATATCCCAAACCATGTACCAGACCCAGTTAGGTATTGATGGCAAAATGAAAGATGATTCCAGACTATAATACACTGTGAGAATTGCACTCAGCCTGATCAAAGAAACTCTTTTAAAACTGGATTTAGAAACAGATTAAGTGCTCGAATGCCTGCGAATGAGCCAGGCTGCCACAGCTGCCCTCCTGCCCATGTCCCCGTGCTGAACAGAGGCCACGTGTGTTGCTCAGCCGAGTGCACACGCTGCCCGGGACCTAGCACAGCAGCGGGGATGAGAAATGGGGAGGGAGAGACTGTTCCTACTTGTACCTGCTTTTGACGTGTTCATACGAGCCTTTGAGCTTTTTACAGTTGGCCCAAGTGCAGCAAGAACAAATCAAGCAAGCAGCTTTACAAAGCCTTGGTATTTCTGACCTTTGCCAGCATGGGAGCATCCAAGCTTGCATCCAAGTGTGCCTTGGGATCCAGCAAAGCTTTCAGGAAAGATTTGACACTTTCTTTTTCATGTCTGAGTAGCGCACGTAGCAGCAATCCTGGGTATTATTTTTTAGTAGATTAGGTTACTGAAAGACAATGTTTTAATAATGTTAAATAGCTGTCAGCCTTAGAAGTTGTTCATGAATTTGAGCTATTGATCTGTTACATTGATTTTTGCTGAAATAAAATAGCTAACACTCACCATTAAATGAATGAAAAAATATACTTGCCTGACATATGGTGGTTTTTTTGTGTTTTTTTTTTTTTTTTCTGATTTGTAAGCATTTCTGTCCACACTTATCTTTCTCATCTTCAGGGTCATGGTAAGAAAATGCTATTTCCACATTTTTTTCTGGCTTATACTTGTTTGTATTTTGTTCTGGCATGGTCAGCTTCTAGTATTACTTGTGGTTTAGATAGAAAAGATGTGGTGGCAAAACAAAATTTCTGTGATTGTTTTGTGGGTTACCCTTAAATTGACCAGTACAGTTTCAGAAATATAAAGCAATTAGTGGGAAAGGGAAAGATGGCTGAGATGCCTGGAAGGGACTTAGGCTCACCACATTTTCTGGAACTCCTCTCAGCAGATCACCCATGGTGTCTGAAACTTGCTGCCTCACCTGGGTGACCTGCTGGTGGGGATGATCATACAAAAAACATCTGCTGCCTTAGACCCTTGTCTTGGGAGGACTCAGCATACGCTTCGCTTTCTGAATACAACTAACACTGCCAAGTTTGGTAGGACACAGGTAAATACACACTGGAATGTCATCTTCAGCCTTAATTTGTCCCCGGGCACAGATGGAAAAGCGGGTCCATTTTTTCTCCTTATGAGTCTATATGAATTAACACGTCAGAATGACCTCCCTCACCCACCTCAGCGTATGTAGGAACTAACACTATTTTAGCCAGGCACATAAAATACATAAACACATAGAAGGAAGTGATGACAGCATTTAGAAGGGCTGGGAATGTGTCCTGATTTCATGTCAGTCTGGAAGCCACTGAGATATAGCTGAAAGGATCTTCTCATACAGCAGTGTGCACAGATGGAACACTGGTGTGTCCAAAGTCACTTCTTGTTATCTCTTTGGTTTCAACATGGCCAAGATATAGCCTTAAATATTTCTATTCTTTTTGATGGACACTGCCTATTCTTTTGCAGAAAATCAGAATTCCTGTAGATTCCTTTAAAAAAAAAGTTACCACTATTCTCACCCTGCACAAATACTACACGTTCCTCTCAAACCAGCATGCTGCCCAAAGCGTTTCTTCCTAAACAGGCACTGCAGATGCATTTGCCTGTCTGGGCAAGGCACAATGCACAACTCCAATCACACATTGCCTGTCATACTTCTCTGCTGCCCTCTTTTTTAGAGGTCCAGCAATCTAGTGCTGTTCTTCACTGTCGCAACTGATTTACAGGTGTTGACTACTGATGAACTCTTGGTTTGGGTTTTGTTACAGTGAAATGTGTGCTGGCTGGTCTCAAATGCTTTGGTGCTTATGACCGTGAGTGAAGAAAAGCCTGCTTTCAAATCCCCCTCAAACCCTGGTGTGCATCCACTCCAAAGAGTCACCTGCAAGACCCAGAGCCTTGGACTTGGCAGTGGAGCCTCCTGTCAACATCCAGTCCGAATCAGGAGAGGAGGTAGGACTGGAAATGTATTTGCTGTGCTTGTTCAGTCTGTCACAGGTCCCCCAGTTGCTGATGCTAGTGCCCAGAAGTGTGACCTTGGGGAATCCACTGAGATCTACTATGGTTTGAATGATTCTAGAGGCACATCAGATAGATCATTATTCTGAGTTCTTCAAGTCCCATCTTCTTGTGTCAGAACTGTTATGCATATTCAAAGTATTAGCGTATTCTGTTTATTAACTGTTATATATTAGCTTCAACAAGTGGGATGTGGTTTTCTTCATACAGTCATACTACACCTACAAGCCCTTCTGCTTCTAATAGACAAAGGGAATATGATGAAAGAGAATGTTCTGTGCCATTCCAGAGAACATTAGACACGTTTTCATTTGCTAGTGCATTCCACTTCCAATATCTTTACTGCTGTAACATCTGGACAAAAGAGATATTTGGTAACCAATGAAGTAACCTGGAAAAGTTAGGATGTCTGGAGGGGATTGTTCTTGCATTACTGTGCATGACTGACTATATGTGCAGTTACTTACAGTAACAGATTTCTATATTTGATGAAGAGATGAAAATGGAATTTTTAGCAGGAGAGCACCAGAATAACAAACAGGGCTTCAGAGCATACAGTTTAGTCTCCAAATTAGACCAGATTTACATTTTTTTATCATTACAGTTGTATGCATAAGGCGATCAAGTATTTTGTTTGCATTAGCCAAGAGAATGTTTTAATCACCTAGCTGTTCTTCATCAAATCGTTGAGATAATTGTTTGAACATTTGATAACCAAAAACTCTTGTAAATGCCAACACTTTTGTACACCTCAGCAGAAAGGAAACTCGTCTGAAAATCTGCTCCAGAAGTATTCTCCGCTATGATGCTATTTCTTATGCAACAACTCTGTCCCAAGGCTAACCGTCACGTATCAACAATTACTGCCAAATAGCTGGTGGTCAAAGAGAACTGCTAGGAAGCATTATGTAAGCCACAATTTGATCAATAACAAATTCTTTGTTGTAAATCATCTGGAATTAACACAATGAACAATCTAGGAATTATTACTCATATCTGGAAATGCCTAGCATTTCTGGAAATTTGTGTTTCCAGAAACAAATAATGATTCCTCTGTTATTCACTGTGTTGGTTCCCAAACGGCTGTCAAACCAAAAAAAAAAAAAAAAGGAAAGGAAAAAAGGCTACTGTCTGCAAGCAATTTGCAAGTAAGCCAAGTGCAAGCAAGCCAGTTACAATATAAAGCAAAATATTTCCAAGATTCCCTTTTGACTCTGTCCAATTGAAGATACAGGTAAAGTTCTCATTACCTTCAGCAAGTTAGAGAAAATATTTTTAGAAAATACCGTTCTCAATATCTCTTTCTAAGTATCTTAGTTATTGAGGTAGGTACTTTATCTATTTATTCTGAAGCAGCTTTGGACTCCTGATCTTTTTTGTCTATGTAGTAGAAGCAACAGCAGCAAATGTCCAGCTACCATGCTCAGAGGTGTGCTCACGTTTTCAACAATGACTTAAGACTAAACTGATCCCTTTAAGAAAAAAAAAAAAAGAAAGGGGGGGGGGAAGTTGACTAATGGAATAAGACAGAAATTTTCTGAAGTGCAAATAAGTTTTAAATAACTTCCACAGAACTAGTGGTCTTAGCTACCATTTATAACCTGCAAGTCTTCCTGAAAGCTGTAGTATAATGCTCATTGTTCACTTTAACACTCTTGAAAATCCTGTGTATACATTTTCAAGAATGTCAGAAAACATCACAAAACAAGCTTGAGTTTGCAGCTTGCAGCTCATAGTTCTACAAGGAGAGTACAACTACAAAGAAAGGTTGGCTATTTTTAATATATTTCTGAGTATGCTTTGGTTAGTGCATCCATCTCAATAATCAGATCTCCTTGTTAGTTCAAATTCTTCAGTTTTAAAAGTAACCAAAAGATTACAATCTACTCTCCATGGTTTTTCAGAAAGTACTGTTAGCTTTGCCTAACGCTTTGTAGTTTCAATCGGTTCATATGTATAATGTGTTTTTTTAAATATTTCTCAGCAACAGGAGAATGTGATCAAAATGTAGTTCTTTGAAGTTAAATACATAACAGCATGTAAGTACATGTAATGGCAATGCCATAATTTGCAGCAGGAATGACAAGTCATCAGAACTGTACCTGAGACAAGAGCCAACCCCGCAGTGCCTCTGAAAGCAGAAGTTCCTGGTGCAACAAAGGTCAAGCACATCGCAAAACTGTATTCTGCAAAAGGATCTTTGTGAGGTAAGTGTGAAAATAAGTGGAAAATAGGAAAACCTCCATGGTTTCATTATCCAAAGAAATCTTTGCTGCTATTCCAAGCATTTTTATTTGTGGTAAACTACCCCTTCATCAAATTTACATATAAATGTAAGAGGTTAAGAAGACAGATGATGGGTCGTCCCTTGCTGTCATCTCATGTGCAGACTTTCTACAAAAAGCGAGTGAACCGAAGTTCAGTGACATACTACTACAGGAACATAACCTGCAAAATATATTTTAAGAGGGCAAAGTAATTAGAGAATTAGCGATTTAGCCGTTTCGAAACCAAGGGTGAAATCCCACCTCCCAGAAAAAATGGATGGCACAGTGCCAGGGGCCAGGATTTACCTGGGGGTTATGGCTGGTATATCATAACATACAACTGGGGAGCCAGAAAGGGGAATACGCATTGCCTTTTTGAAAGCACTGTTTGTGCTTCTGGATGTGTCTGCCGTAAGCTGTTTGGAAAATATGGTGAAAGAGGCCACACACTCTTGCTATTCCTCTCTGTTCAGCCGTTGTGCTGCCACCTGCAGATTTACTGCTGGAAAGTTAATTCTGTAGACCGCTACTTCTGTTGTACGTGGGAGGTGAAAGAGAGGGAACCACGTATTGACACTCTCCCTCTGCTCCAAACGCTGCTAGCCCAGAGCAAACAGAGCATGTTGCAGCCATTTAAGCTGCAGAGGTACTCTGCATGAGAGTTACTCTTGTAGAGGATGGGTTTTCCTGCCCTAGTACCCTTTCCAGGTACTTTTCATTCTCCTGACGTACCCTCTGAATTTTCATTTCAAACAGTCATCACAGGACTGTTTTGGTTTGGTTGAACCTTCTTAAGGCTCCACAAAGCTTTTTAAACACCTCCAAAGCTGCCCACTGTAAAACGAAGACATTTGTTCTGTTACTAGTGAGAAGCTGCTCCATTTTGCACTTGGGTGTGTTTGGATGCTGAGACCCTTCAGCACATTCAGCTCAGGCATCATCTGTCTAATCCTGGAGGAAATCCTTTCGAGTCTTCCACAGCTCTACAACTGCTCTCTCGGCAAAACAAGCCCCAGGAAAAAACAGGTTCGTCTTCTGCCACAGGCTCTGAGAGCATAAACCTACTGCCCCGTCCTGGCTCACCCCACTCGAGGTGGGAGGCAGTGCAGCTGGCACACGTAGCTCTTCAGCTTGCATCGCTCCCCCCTAGGGGTGCACCCAGCGATTACCCGCTTCTGTAGGACAGCGGTGGCATTGGCAGCAAGGCCCATCCCTTCCTGTGTTGAGAGGTTTCAGTTCACCAAAGTTCTCAGTCGTGTTCTTGTGCAAAGTCATTCAAGCGTCATTTTCACAAACTTCAATTCCATTAACTTCGGGGGGCTATAGCTCCATAAGGGACTGATTTGCGCGACCGAATGTGGTGTTCAAGCAGAGGCTCTGATGCCTGCAGCGGGCCCAGGGTTTTCTCATCCAAGGCAACCAAGTGGGAACACACGTAATATTTCCTAAACCTAAATTAACCCACAAACTTTATTCAATCCAACTTCTTTCCATTAAAGCCAATCATATGTCTTGGTTTCTTGACCATGAATGTGGAAGCAGGCGCATGGCATTCCTGCAGAGCTGCCTGTGTGCTTCAGTTTGAGGTGGGTCTTCATAAATGACAGTGCTGGGGTAAGGTTTATCACGGTACGTTTTGCATCGCCCATAGAAGGGCTCACAACACCAGAAGCAAGTCATCTCGAGTGTGAGGTCCGAAGTCATGCCACTCTACATGAAAGTCATAAATTGCAGTAGGAGGCACAAATTCCCTATCAATATTCTGTGCAAACCTCAGGCATAAGAGAATAACACAGTGTTAGGACTGCTGAATGAGTGCTCTGTGTGCACAAAGTCATTAAAAACCTGTGGAACAGTCAACCATGACTGCACAAAAATAAATATAGAGCTGGCCGTAAATAGTATCCCTTCACCTGCTTCTTCAAGCAGAATTTTATAAGAATGTTTCTTAAAGGGAATGATTTTTTTAACAAGGAGATTTTGGTATATTTCAATTGAAACCATATGCTTGTTCTTAGGCTGCTCAAATATAAAGTGAGTTTAGTTTTAAATTTAATACACTGTTAAAAACACCCAAAGAAAAATCTGAGTGAATGTGCTAGGATACAAAATGGATGTTTTCCAACTTCTAAAAACCAGATCTGGGAATACAAGTGAACTTTACTATGGAAGCATGTTTTGTTTTATTTTTTATTTGCCACATTGGGAAGAGTATGGGAGAGGAGATTAACCAGTTAAGTCCTATGATTATTTTTTTAAATCACTTTCCATCTTTTACTTTTAACTGCACAAAAGATACTACCATGAATGTTTCAGTTTGAGCTGCAACAGAGCGTAGAAAAATTAAACTATTGCGGAGACACATTTAATAAAACTTCATGCAGTTGGTTAGGCTGATTATGTAGGCTCACACTCTAAAGTCACCACTACGGACTTTAAAGGATTGGTGAGAAGAGGAAATTTAATGACTAATCGGTATAAAATTTGCAGGAACTAACTTCTGTTCAGGAATTCATCCCTGACCTTAATAGATAAGATTATGTGTGTATATCAGAAAATGCCATCCTCATAAAGGTGGCAAAACTGGAAATTATATGGTGTGAAATCTGCTTAAATAATCAGGGAACTGACCTAGAAAATAGGACTGGTGAAAATCAGCTTTCTGAAAATTTAGATGTTTTCAAGATCCTACATCAAATTAATGTATTTGATCACAGGGCTGCAAATTCTCTGCAACTGTATCAATGGGATACAGTCACACAAATCAATTTCAATCCCATTTGAAATTACATCAGCATTTCCCCACTGGACTGTCTTAGATTTCTTCCAAAGTTTTTATTCACATTCTTTTCCAACCCTGCCAGAGCAGAACATGCCAGGTTTTAAGCTTTTTCTGTTTTATGAGGTAAGGAGAAAACGAAAGACGAGCATTTTTTTTAAATCCTAAAATGAGTCTAATTTTTCTCCTGACACGTTTAGAGGCATGGAGAATATGTTATCACGAGAAATTAGTGAACGATGTTTCTGTAACATTTGCAAAATATATATTTTCACATACAGCCTTTTCACTTTCACACACAGCGTTAAAAATAACATAGAAAGGACTGAAAATCAAATCAACATTTTAACAGTATGATATGCTGACTCTGTGACAAACCACATTTACAGTAATGGGAAAACTTCTCCATGTGCTGGCCAGTGATGATGCTTTTAAAGCGTTTTCATTTCCACTGAGGAAGTGTTATTATTTCCACTTCAGGAACCTTACTGAAGAAATAGTAGAGATATCCCTTATGGGGCTGGAGGGCTTTCAACAGCAGCACTAGTATAATACCAGTAAACGTTCGCTCCTCTTCTCTCTTTTAATCCTCTCCCTTACCAGGAAGCACACATCTTTTCTTTTCAAAAATAACCTAAGCACATCCCTAGTTTTCTGCTTTAGCCAAATTATATTTATATAAACAGCAGCCACTACAGAGACAGGCTGTGTTAAAATGTTTTTCTTTGCATTTTTCTGCCAAGGTTGAAATCATTTTGGTGCTGGCTAAAGTTGAGGTAGATCCAGTGCTAATTGCATATTCTTCTGAGACAACCAGCCTGGCACACACTTTTTATTAGCTGTATTTACATTTAGCTGTGTTTACTGATGCTGCCTGTAAGTACTCATGTTTTTTTAATTCAATTTTCTGTATTGCTTATCCGAGAAGGGCTAGTGCTGGAGGACTCAGAGGACTGTGCCCAGTCACAGCTATGGTTTGATCCTGAAAGAAAGAGAAGGTTATCAGAATCTGTCAGCTAAAGCATAAGTTTCTTTACCAGTCTGTATGTGAGAAATCTCTTGTTCAGGTGTTCCAACTCTAAATTAAGCCTACCTTTCTGAAAAACTCCAAATTTCAGTGTAGGCACAGATAGCATTCTGGTACTGGAACATTTGGCACAGGTTATACTTCAGCATATTCATTCCTAGTTTGTGTTATATTCCAAATTTATACTGAATGAGTGAATATTAAGTGTCTTATAAAAGTTTCGTTTTACAAATCTAATCTTTTCTACAAGATCTCTAGTTATACTCTTATGGCAATGTTCCTAATACTCGTGTGAAAAACTGGCATTATTCTTACACGTATCCCTAACAGATACCCTTCAACTGATAATGATAAACCTGAAAGCACAGAATGAAGCAGCGGTGACTGCTGTAGTTGTTGTAGAGCCACATGGGAAAAGCCAGTATTTCTACTCATGTGTTTAAGTTGTCCGGCATTTGCTCAGTCTGGCAGTATTTTCAACATTCCCGTTTGTGAGGAACTATTAAAGTTGCTAGTGCATTTAAGGGATATAAACCAGCAAACTACTAATAATCCAAACAAAATTCTTTACTTCAGCAAAGTATACATCTAGAATGCAATTTATTAAATTTTGAATAGGGCATTATTCATGTTAAAAACTATTACTATGGAGCTTTGTAACAGCTGGATATTGGCAAACTGCTGAAAATTATTACAAATAATGAGTCAGAATAATATTGTTCTGTACATTTAATATGTAGATACAATATCTAAGTATAAAGCCTATTCTTCATTTTGCCTTTTGTAACTTTGACCGTTGACAGTGCAAATCTACTGCCCCTAAATTCAGTTTTCTTGATATTCCTATTAGCATCTTACTCACCCAAACACCACCCATACATTATTTGCATGTTCCATTCGGAAAAGTTAGCAATGTGCCCAATTAAATTTTTCCAGTAACTTTGTGGCCCATTTAAAAAAAAAAAATGTATGTATGTAATCACAAATAGAATAACAGTAGCAATAACTGATGAAGAACGTGATTAGCGGGGGTAAATACATAAGCTATTATTGCACACCTAACTTGATGGCATTTGAGCATTTGGTACTACGCCCTACAATTAGAAATTACACTTACATACTTGTTGGTCTCCTGTTTCAACAAGGTACCTTTTTATAAAAAAACTATATAACAGTTCACAGCAGGAAAACAGAATGCAGTAGTCAGCAAACAGCATTTATGCCTTAAAGCCTGTGGGGCCTTTAGGACCATATAACATATATCTGTTCCCTAAATTACTGACTGCTTACATCTGAAATATTCTGATGCTGCAAAGTTTACCATGATCTGCAACAGAAATAGCAAGCACATGCGAGCCAAGAACTGAAGATAAAGCACTGCTTGCAGAGAAAGATTATGCAAGCGTTGCCTGAAATCCAGCACTAAGCTTCATATTTGCGACCAGTTCATTGGCAATTTCTGGACAAAATTGGAGGCCGATTTTGGTGCTGTTGCAAAAGAGGAAGAACTTTTTCAGCAGAACAAACTCTGCTGTTCTTCACATTATTATAAAACTAATGCTGTCCACTGGAAAAACAATGGCTTTACCATAGCAGAATATATAATGCCAAGTATTTGTAAAAAGGCAGTATCAGTATCCTTCTTTATTTTTGTTTCCAGTACTTTCTTTTTGTTTTGTGAAAAGGAATTTATGTAAAATTGCTTGAGCAGACACACAGGGTAAAATACTGTCATAGTGAAATCAGTGGGACTTTTGACAATGCTAGGATTTCAATGAAGGCCTTCATGCAAGCGTGCCGCAAAGAACATCTGTTTCTTGGAGGCAACCCCAAAACTCCCCAGATCTCTGATCTCACAGAACTACCCCTATGGGTTCCTAGCAGAAAATGCAACATTCAGCATAAAATTGTCCGTTCTCTCCACCCTGCATTTCTTGTATTCCAGAGAAATTCCCTTCTGTCCTCCCCGTGCACCTCGCAGATAATGGCAGAACTTTTTTTAAAAAACTGCACTGACACTGATTTTTATGTTGTTATTTCAGCCATTGCTATGGTGTTGCTGATGACAGTAACTACAATGAAAATATCTGACCCTTCAACTCAGGTCTTGGTGCTTAAAGGTAAATGTTACTTTCATTATCTTTCTTAAAAAAAATATAAAAAAATCTGATTTTCATTTGTATGCCCATAATTTTATGGACAGTGTAAAAGCATCCAGATTATCTTGATACGTTCTTAAGGCTATCTCTTTTAAATGTGATTTTGGAATGATAATGGCTACTTTTACAAAATATTGTTCTGTTAGCATGAGTCTATATCTTTTCCCTTGTTTGATGTTTACCTATGTCCTCAGTTAAAACATAGGATTCTGTTGCACTGTAATCCTGATCTATAAAAGTATTGCCATAGCGCAGGCTGTTGAGTGTCTTTCATCAAGTTCAAACTTTTATGAATGGCTTGCCCACTGAGTCACCAAAGCTGCAGATCCCATATTGTAGACTTACTTAAGCAGCAGACATTCCAGGTGGGTTACTTAGGGACAGACTACTTTGGTATAAAACTTAAACAAACTTGGATAATGCATGTTGGATTGAAAACAGTAATGGCCAGAAGTAGGCAGCTGCAGCAGGGAGCAACAAACACCTCTTAGTTTCTTAACATATGAAGAGAGGGGAAAAAAATTGTTTACTAAGGCTGAGTTTTTCACCTACTGTGGCACTGGTGAAAGCATAACCATGCTGACAAAGCTATAGCTAAGAGATTTACAGTGTGGTACTTCCACGAAGAGACCTCAAAAGTGGAGTCCACCACAGCTCAAGTTCAGCCAAACCAGTCAACTGGCAGTAACGCCAGCTCGGATGGAAATTTATGTAGATAAAATACTACAGTTGGCAAAGAATTGGGAACCAAATAAAATATTAGGTGAAACAAGAGCACCCCGGGAATAAAATTGCTTGAAAGAGTCCCTGTTGGCAAACAGAGACCAAGTACAAATGCCAAGCAAGCTCCATTGAATAAGCTTTAAACCTTTTATAGAAAGCTGAAGCACAAAAGCTTAGCCTAATCCAACCTATTTATATTAGTGTTTTCTGAGCTTAATTACAAATTTAAAATGTTTCCAATGTGTGGAGTGTTTCTGTTTGGATAGCTTGTCTGGCTTGGGTTTTCAGCAGTGCAAAAAAGTTGCCCACACTCTGCAAACACTGCACACCTTGAGGTGTATACGTATGCAGCTTTAATGGACTCCAGGGCTTGGAAGGACTACTTGGAGCAATCCAGTAGGTGAAGGGTCCAGCTATTACCCTTGCTGTCCTGGGCTAGGTTTTTGTTTGGTTGGCTGACTGGTTGTTTTATTTTTTGCTGCTGTTTCTCAGTGTTTATATAAAGTGCTTCAGTAGGTTCTCAGGTCAATACTTGGGAACACTGACACTGTAGGTTATCATTAAATATTCTGGGCCACGCTCACCATGAGGACTCGCGTTCAGAATGCTGTGTCCTACCTTAAAGGACCTGTCCATGTCCTTAAGCCCATTACTTGAGCTCCCAGGAACCCATACTGACATCACAATTGGTAGCAGAGGCACCTGAAAACAGAATTGGCAGAGTCACCAATGCCAGACAAACAGAAATACCGAGACGATAGGTTTTAAGCCTCATTCATCTCTAGGTTGCAAGGAAGTGCAGCCGTCTGCTTGAGAAAAGCAACTGGGACTTGCAGTCCTGGAGTAAGAGGCCTACCACACCCCTTCTGATAAAATAAAGCCAGAGCCCTCTGCTCTGAGCCCTGCCATAAGGCCGTTCAGCAAAGATGTGAGAGGGTTCGGTTAGGTCTGTGGTCCAAAGAGAAACAAGCCCAGTGCTTCCTGACCGGTGTCTTAGTCTGTCAGCTACCAGTTAATTTAGGGTGAAACTCTTCCAGTTTGCCTGGAATAATCAAAACTGAGAACTAAAAGAGCTAAGGCATTTCTGCAGGGCCTTGTATAGGGTGCTCAGTTAAGAGCAGGGCTCGGGGTCCTGTTGCTGGCACAGCCGACGCGTGACCACCTGCTCTGGGTTAGGGGAGCCAGGCGGCTATCAGAGCAGGGGTGGTTTATGCTGCCATTTCTGAGCCACACTTTCCAGAAAGTGAGCCACAAGAAAATTGTGAGGCCTCACTGGGGCCTCTAAAGGAGCTGCAGGGCAAGAAAGGGGTAGCCTCTGGGCTTTAAGGTGCAGAAGAGCCGCTGGCCTCTGCAGCAGCTCCTTGCCTCGTGTTTGCCCTGAAGAAGGCAGCCCAAGAGCTTGTGCTTACAGAGTGAAGCCAAGAGGAGGGAAGGGGTTTGAAATGCAGATGTCTAAACTAGTGGCAGCATAACAGATGGTAGGGCCACAGTCCCTAGGGCCCTGTAAGGCTCTAACCTACAGCGTCCAACCTAACAGTGAAGAAAGCAGAGACACAACAGAAGAGGCCAACCTGTTTCCCAGCAAAGTTAATCGTAAACATGAGTTATTACAACGAGCAGAAGGCGGGGATGATCAGCACTGGATGCTGGTTAAATATTTATATTAAAGAGATGGTATAAATATTTCTGCATGCAAAGCTTTCATGAACTGCAGTGGGAGTTTTAACTGGGGACGGCTGCAGGATTTGGTGTAATCTCTGCTGGCTGCTGGCTGTTTCCATGAAAGAGAACAGACGATGTGCAAGGACCTGGCGACTTTACAGACCCCTTCCTTTTGAGGTCTCACCTGGACGATTCAAAAACGGTAAGGGCAGATTTATACATGCAACATGCAACGTTCAGCCCTGCTGTAATCCAGCTGCTGGATTCACACGCAACGTTGTTTCACCAAAGAGAAGCACTAGAGGTGCACAGCCCGGCAGGACCCACGGCGCCTGGGTTTCCCTCAGCCGCCTCAGCGGCTCTGTTGCAGAGCAGAGCTCGGCGCCTGCCCACGTTGCATTAATTTTCCCACCTTGTCAGGGCTCAGCGCTCTCCCCCTTACACTCGAACCCGCTTTTTTTTTTCCCCTTTCAAGCGTTCAAGCGGGGACGCACCGGGCGGGAGGGGACAGGGGGGCGGCCCCCACGGGCCGGGCCGGGCGGGCCCCGCCGTGAGGGCGATGCCCGGGGCCGGGGGCGGGCGGGGGCCGCTCTCGCCGTGCGCTGCCCGGCTTTTAAGGGCGGCGCGCTGCAACCCGACACCAGAGCGCCGCCAGGCTCCGCGCCGCCGCCCGCCCTCCTCGGCCCGGCCCGGCCCGGCCCGGCCCGGCCCGAAGCGGCGGCGGCGGCCCCGCGTCCCGTCCCGGAGGGCGCCCATGGGGCGGGGGCAGCGCGGCGCCGGCCGGCCCTAGGCTGCGGGCAGCATGCCGGCGCTGCGCCTGCTGTGGCTCGGCTGCCTGTGCAGCCTGTGCCGCGGGTACTTCGAGGGCCCGCTGTACCCCGAGATGTCCAACGGCACGCTGCACCACTACTTCGTCCCCGACGGGGACTACGAGGAGAACGACGACCCCGAGCGGTGCCAGCTGCTCTTCAGGGTGAGCGAGCAGCGGCGGTGCGGCGCGGCGGCGGCGGCGGGCGGCGGGCTGAGCCTGCGGGAGGAGCTGACGGTGCTGGGCCGGCAGGTGGAGGACGCGGGCCGGGTGCTGGAGGGCATCGGCAAGAGCATCTCCTACGACCTGGACGGCGAGGAGAGCTACAGCACCTACCTGCGCCGCGAGTCCGCGCAGATCAGCGACGCCTACTCCAGCTCGGACCGCTCGCTGAGCGAGCTGGAGGGCAAGTTTCGGCAGGGCCAGGAGCAGGGCGGCCGGGAGGAGGCCCGCCTGGGCGACAGCTTCCTGGGGCTGCTGCTGCACGCCCGCGCCCTGCTCCGCGAGACCCGCGACATCTCCAGCGGGCTGCGCGACAAGCACGACCTGCTCGCCCTCACCGTGCGCAGCCACGGCGCCCGCCTCAGCCGCCTCAAGAACGACTATCTCCGCGCCTGAGCCCCGGGGCCAGAGGGAGCGCTCTGGAAACGCCTATTTATTGCACAGGGCTTCCCAAACTCTGTGAAACCCGAGGGCGGGGGTACGTTGAAGCTAACATCCACGCATCGACGATAAACTGCCCCGCAGTGCAGCGCCCCGGCGGTTGCCAGCGAGCCCCCTGTGCTCGCCACGGAGCGCCCCTCGACGCCTCGCCTCGTCGCCCACCGTGGTCCTCGCCAGCCTCGCGCGGAGCAGAAGCTTGGGTCGCTTCGTTGTTACCCCCTCGTTCGGGGTGAACCCTCTGTTAACTTTCTTAAACTTTTGTAACGGCATGTACTCTACTCGTGTAAAATGTTGTTCTACTACGTAACTTGAAGCTGTGATTTCCATTTGCGTTGTGAGAGACGGGATCTATTCCAGGAGGATTTGTACTCTTTATGGTCTTGCTTATCTGTGACTCTGAGCTATCGTAACCCCAAGAGCCAGCCAAAAAGGCTTATGTCAGATCCTGAGAATGCTGATGCAGATTTTTATAGTAAGAAGGAGCTCTAGCGGCGATTGCAGTTTCAGATCCAAAATTGAAGAGCAGGGTTTCTTAGAGCGTGTTTCTAAAGCAGACAAAAAGTTGTTGTCTGTTCCAACGTAGTGACATTTCCCATTGGCGCCTTTGTACTTTTGCTAGCTAAGCTATTAATAAAACTATTTTTGCTCCTGGACAATAGCAAAAGTGCCCAGTGGGAAGGAGGGGGAGGATTGTTTGGGTTTTTAAGCTCATCACTATGTAATCAGCAACTTGGGGTAATATTGTTACGGATACTGCAGGCAGAATCGCTGTTTGGATGAAAAAGTTTGTGTGTTCTTTTAATAAACATTTGAAAACCATACTAAGGCACACTTTTCTTTTACTGTTCTGCCTGAGACTCTCTTGATTTAAAACACGCAGTTGTAGTATGTCTTTCAGCAAAAATTTGTGACTGTGTAGATCCTGCCAGATTAAATAACTTGCCTTTTAGTAAAAACAAATAAAAATTTACAGACTCAAGGTAAGCAGCTCTCATTAAATGAATGATACAGAAGAGCGCATTGGGCTCTTTTTGGATTTTTGTAAGCCTTTTTAAGAAACCAATGTATGAAACCAGCAACATCATAGCACTGGAAAAGAAGCTGTTTTATGAGCATTTGAGGTCTGATCTTGTTAACCCCATGCAGTTATACTTTGGTCTGCGGACCATCCAGCTGGGTAAGTTACTCAGAAGTGTAATGGGTCAACAGAAGTCACCTGGGACCAGAGCACTGAAAGCATCAGGGAATGCTTGACAAAGGTATGTGTGTAGAGTACTTGTGGACCATCCATGCATCTGTTTTTCCTAAAGACACTGAGATTTAGCTCCTAGCAGGATGCTTTAAAATGTCAGTTTGCACCTTTAGCTTCTCGGTTTCTTTGAAGATCTGCCTGTTGGCCCTGTGTAAAAATGGAAGCCTTGTATTGACTGAGTTCAGCGGAACTACGTGGTGTGATTTCAAGTGTACTTTCAAGGGAGATGTGACAGGTTCTAGCTCTGAAGTATTCATTCCTTGCCACTAGGGTCAGATGAAGAAACATGAAAGCGAAAAAAGCAATATAAGTCACTGAGTCTAGTTTGCGTGCTACCACAGTGAAGCATACAGCATTTTAGGGATGGGCCAATGACTGTACATCGAAGAAAAGCTCTGAAAGTTCCCAAGGGTTTCATTCACATTCAGTCTCTCCATTCTCTCTATCCTTTTAGAAGAACATGCCGAAGATGTCATGCAGTTCCATTTGTGCCCAGATTCTTCTTAAAACCCTGCCCAAGCCAAATCCTTGCAAAAGAAAGTGGGAGTGTTACTCTCTGCTTATTCGCTTTCTGGGGCGCTGCTTATAATGTGAATTGTAAGTATCAGTAAAGAAACTATAGTGGCAAACCATGCTGGTATTTTTAGCCACGACGGAATTCAAATCCTAACAGAAAAGTAGTAGCAGTAGTGTAAAACACAGTTTCTTGAATATGCTTTAGGCAGCTTGGCTATTGTACTTGCAGCAGTGATCTTTTTGTCGATCTCAAGCCATCCCATGGTATGCAGCATAACAAGAGGGTAAATATTTGCAGGGTGGTTACTTTCAAAGCAGAAGATAGCATGACTTAACATGGAGATTTACAGAATAGCTCATTCAGCTTGGTGGCTCTGTATGTTGTCATCTAATGAAGCAAAACTAGGGTTCTTAAAATCCATGATAATATTTCGTATGATAAATGTATGTTGATAAATACTTCCATCAATTTACATTTCAGAAAAATTGAAATTAAAATCAGAATTCTGCTCTAAAATTTATAAAAGGCTTTAAACCTTTTTGAAAAGAAAATGTGTAAATCTGAGTCTGGGCTACATGGAAATTTACATGCTTAATAAAAAGTGTCCATTTTTTTGTGGATTTTAAGAAGCCAGTAGAAAACTTTAAGGGTATTTAAATCCATTTCAATTTGGTTTGCATCGTTTTGGCTGGTCTCAGCAAATGTCAATAACAATCCATTAAAAATGTATCAGTTTTGAGTCAGAGCTGATACAAGTAAACGGCCTTTATAAATCTGTGGTCTGATAAGCTATGCTGCAAAGTGCCTGCATGAATTGGGTGTTCAGTCATATCCAGAAGTTTAAATTCAAAAGGGATCCTAAAATCTATGAAAACTATATTGTAATCCATTTTGTCATCTTAGCTTTTTTTTTTTTTTTAATCTGATAAAACTTGTTTCATTAGAAGAGATGAAGATCTTTTGGTTTTATACAACCAATTTCAAATAGTCAAGGTCTTTTTATCATTGAGAACTCTAAATATTTTTAAGTGGAGAGCCTTACAAGAACAATTGTAGCAGCTTTTTTGACCCAATAGCTCCTCCTATTGTGTTTAAATATAGCATCAGGATTGGACTCTCTTTTTTCTTTTGGTTTTTTTTTTTTTTTAATGCCAGAGGGTGGAACTAAAGTTAAGCTGACTTTGTCTTTTTTGTGATGCTTAGGAGATTTTTCAAAATAGGTGCCATTTCTTCAATTTGTTGAAGAGTTAACGGCACTGAAGAGCAGATTACAATGTTTACTGAAAAAAAAATAATCAAGTAATGTAAATGGAGCAGAAGGCAACAGTAATAGAGGTCTTACTTAGTACTTCAGTTTTATTTGACATTTGGCCAGTGATTTAACGCATTAAGAGTCAAAGCGAGTCATTAAGAGACAAGACTTTACTCCTCTCTCCAGGTAGCTTACTTTTGGAATCAGTGCTCTGCTGTAGGTAGTCTCATGTCTACCAATACACGCATTGCGATGAAGATGCTCAAAGTGTAACTGTGGAGCAAACTGCTGTCTCACGTGAGCACTAACAAAACTTGGGGAAAGGAAGGGCTGTGCTTGCAAATGGCAGCATTTGAAAGCAACAACATCCGTGACAACTTGGCGGCTAGGAATTTAGGGTGGTGGTATGAACTGTGGCTTTCTAAATTGAAATTTCCAAAGTTTCACAGGTTGACCTACCCAGGACCGTTTTGAGAAAAAGAGAAGTCCAAGGAAGCTTTCGAAAACATGGTAAGCCTCGCAAAGATCCTATGTGTGCCAGATTTGATGGATGAATGGTCTGCAGTGAAATTGTTGCTCCTGTATGTTGTCATGTGTGCAGGTGCAGATTGCCAGATGTGTACCTCAGAAGCAAAAAATATACTTGCTTCAGGCAAAAGAAGCAACATGGTGAGCTACAGACACAGCATCAACTGTGGTTATGATCTTGCCTTGAAAAGTTTTAGTTTGTGGAGAAATTTTATTAGGTGTGCCTGTTGCTGTTGTGTAGTTACTGGTTTAGATGGGCTTCGTGTTACTTTAACAGCTTCTTGCTTCTGCTTATCAGATATCACATTTGCTATTGATAAAGGAGTTTTTGGTGTCATTGGCTGAAATGTAATTGTCAGACAATATTCCTGAAATAGTCCTGTATGTTTAAAATCTATCTGGCATTCTTCTTTCTGCTGTGATGTATTTGTACTAACAGCCAATTGGGAAATTTATATCCTATTACTTTGCTTTTTGGCTAGCCACTAGCCGAAAATTGAACAATTTGTGGGTCCATATTTCATTGCTGAAGTATATGAAATTGGCAAAAATACTAACCCAACTACATATTCTTTAAAAAAAACTTTTACTAGAATACATACATATAAAAAAGACTATAACTCTGTGATTATTTTATTTTCTTCATAAAGTTGTCGTCCTGCCTACAAGATCAGTTTACAACTGGAAAAGGCACAATTTAATGACTAATTCTGTAACAAGAAAAACATATGGTCTCCATAATCATTACTTTTTTAATGATGTGGCTTGGAAAGAGTCATTCATGGCTTGTGGAGTCATTCGTCCTCAAGAACTGCCTTACCTTGGGGAGGTATCACTGACTGTCTCCAACATACCATTAATATTCTTTCATAAGAAAAGACGATGCCAAACGTATCGTATTTTCTCAGATGACAGCCTTGCTTAGGCTGTATGCATACCTCTTCTGAATACTTAGAAACTCTCTATGAAACAGCAATTGTTCATTTGTGAACTTTCTTTGGGGAAAGAAGTCATCCCTGGAGAAGGTTGGCTTAGTGGGCGATTCATTATCCAGTACCAGATAATCAGCAAGTGCAGGATGACCAAAAAAGCTGTGTGCTCGCATCATATTTTCCATACTTTTTCCATGCTGCAAATGTTTCACTGCAAAAGCAGTTACCAACATAAATTATTTTCTCTGTAAATAATAGAGGCTTTACTATATACAGATTGTCCAAATTGCAAAATCTTTTTTTTTTCTTTTTTTCTCCTGTCTACTTATCATCTCTTCTCAAAAATAATGTGACCAGGATTTTCAGTTTAGAGTTAGGTCCAAGGGAGTTACTTCAGCAGGCCACGAATCAGCCTTTGGTCTTAGGTTCTCAGCTATTTCACTTAAATTTATCTTCTTATGCCTCTACCTGGGTAATGATAAAGAAAGAAATCCTCCCCATACACTTTCTTTGTTGACAGCTCTTTGGTTATTCCAAAACAACCAACTTTTAACAGCAGGCTTTGTCCCTTTTTTTTTTCTTTTTTTTTTTATGAATATGACTTTGTTTCTAATTTAATGTGATTTAACAGTGATTTGCATTAAAATTCACAGTAATATGAATGAATACTTTAAATAACCTGCAAATTATTTTCCTACTTTAGTACGTCCTTACGAAGTATTTACAAAGCTTTTTAACTCCTGATGCTAACAGACACAACAAAGTATATACTCATTTGTAATTGGGACAACACAGAAGCGAGGACACTTAGGTTTGTAATTTTACATAATACCTTGTAGAGCCTCTAATTTTAGAGTAACCCTAGGTAGATCTCAGTGAATGAACAAGATGTCAGCCAGGTTTTGTTTGTCTGTTTGTTTTTTGTTTGTTTTTTCCGTGAGGAAGGAGGAGAACTAAGCTAGCTTTTCCTTACAAAACACAATGTTTGTCCCGTGGACTCTGTTCAGGATTTCAGTAGAGTCAAAGGACTTCTTTTCTGTTTTTCATATTTCTCTGAGTTAGAATCAGAGTGAATGTGCTTTCCCTGTCCATGGAGATGCCAGGCACTTCAGAATGGGCTGGATTATGAGGAGTGAACCAGCAAAGCAGATAACAGTACAAATAACTTACAGAGGAGACACTTCTATCCCCAAAGCAAGACCAAGCTGTAGCTCTTCACTTCTCTCCTGTGTTATTACCGTCCTGGTCCCTCACCTCTGCAACTCACAGGCACTCTCTCACCCTCATAGCTCTATAGGTGCTAACCTGTCCTTGTCCAGTCTGACCTAACCTTCTAAGAAAAGCTTTGTCTCGCTCGTAAAAATCTGAGATGCAGTTTTCTCCCTATGGTCATGATTTCCTGGCCTAGTCACTCCACGCTCTTTCTGTGCACAAATATGAGTGCAGGGGGATAAACCTGCCCACGTGCATCAAGAATGAACTGCAGTTCACCCTCTGCTCATTTACTCTAGAAGCTAATTTGTGACTAGGGCCAGTTTTTGTTTCTGACTTTTTTAGTTTTGTGGCAATTAGGGATTTCAAAAGGCCAGGCAGGCATCCCCCTGTGCTACATATACATTGATTTATAGCTCCTACCCTAATGACCTTTCCGTTGTGTCTGGTTCCACAACCATGTGCAGGCTGAGTGGTATTTACTTACTTATATAGTCTTATTGAATTTAATGTGAGTTCTTCTACATTTCTAAGCTCCACTTCAGCCTGCCCTGCCTCACAGAGGTCCTTGTGAGAGAGTTAATGCCTGAGCACCAATACCCTTGGGCTGCTGCCGCTGCCTCCGTCCTCCTGCACATGTCCCAGGCTCCTGCTGCTGCTTGCCCCTGCTGGGGCTTTTCCAACATGGCCTTCCTGCTCCTGAAGACTTCCTGTGATGTCTCAGGCCTGCTTTGAGTTGCTGCTTGCATCTCAGCACGTGTGCAGAGCTGAAGCTGACAGGACCAGAAAACCACCATTATTGTCGGTATGTCTCGCTCATCTGGGAACACTGGTCTAGTTCATAGGCTTTTACTGTTGTGTCAGGGTAACGTATTCTTTGGGCAAAAATTGGGGTTTGCTTTCTAAGGACATTCTGCTTCTTATGCTGTTTGCACGTTAGCCTGTGACTATGTTTTGCAATACCCATTACCTCCTAATTGCTGCCAACCTTAAATTTATTTGGCACTAACTTACTGCATACACTAGTAGTCATATGGAAACGACAGCATTACCCCCCCACATCATAGTTCCCCATATGAATGATAGAGGCAGAGTAAAACCCAAAGGGAGTAAGTAAACTAATCTTGTACTACAGGATTCTGTAAAATGATATTGTGACGGGAAAAAGACGCGTAAATGTACTGCAAAATAAATAAGCTCCAGATTTTCACTGCATAGTACTTCTGACACACTTCTTTTAAAATTCTTTATTTTATAGATACTCAGCAAATAAAAGCACAACACTAATGAGTCATATTTTGCTGACTTATTATGTAATCTTGAAGGCAGTTTGTTTTTATTTCCACTGGATAGGATACTTTTCCACTTAGATATTATGTAACGCTCCTTATAAAAATAGAGACCCGGTCTTGCAAACACCTTGGAGTGTTCCTGTTACAGAATGAGACTTGTGACCATTTCAGTTCTCACACCCTCCTTATTATGCTTATAATATCTCAAAACATTCCCCTTCTGGCTTGAAAAATTTGTCATTTTTGGTCTATGTATAGCCTTTCTTCCTAAAGTCTCAACAAGATTTCTGCTATGTGTTTTTGTTGTTGTTTTGGTTTGATTTTTTTGAGCCTGATGGGCATATATATGGATACTTATATACTTAGTTTATGTCGATAATAGATTTTGCTCATTAAAACCCCCTAAATATATTATTTAGATATAACTTGATTTAAAACACTTCTGTTACTAAGTAAAAATAAGAACACTTACAAAATTAATTATAAGCATACAAGATATAAAATGTTTTTTATCAGCCAGTATGCATTAAATAGACAAAGACGACAAAGAAGAAAAAATGCTTGAGAAACATAGTGTTAATGAAATAGGTGGCAAGGCCAACAGCGCAGAGTCAGCACATCAAAAACCATGGCTTCTGGAGCTACAATCTACATTCTGCATGAGCACGATGCCCTTTCCTAAGTGCTAGTACTTGCAGATTGGTGATTGACACAGGGAAAAAGGTACATACTCTTACAACATTTATAAAATAGCTGCAGGTATGGAATTCTCTGGGTTTTGTTTGTTCTGTTTTAATAGAGAGGCATGAAAATTCTGGAATAAATAACTAAAGCATTTTTTAAACAGTATATACTAAATGTGCCCAATTATCTGCCAGACATCCAATGTACCAAATCCTAAAAATCATTTAGAATTTTCAACCTCCTAGTTTCAAATAGCATAATGTAAATGGTAACAAAAATAAAAGGGTATACATTAGAAACTAATTTAAAAAAAAAAAAAAGGCAGGAAGACAGCCAAGACAACCAAGAACGTGTGTATTCCTTAGAGAAAAATAGGAGAAAAGTAAGGCAAGAATGTAAAAGAAAGGTGGAAAATGGATTTGGGCACTAATTTTAAAGCAAGTAAACCTACCACTGTTGCCTTAAAATAAAGGAACACATCCAATGAACTCCATGCGTTAAAGCACTGCTTTGGCACATGAAGATTTTTTTTTATTGAAGATGTTGAATGATAACCACCAACAAAAATATTTAATTTCCTATAAGTTGCAGACGTCTTAGCCTTTTTAACTGCCAAAATGCTGAGAGAGACAGTCTCTAAACAGTCATTTAATACTTTCACTTGAGTGTGTGCGCTTATTTCCATCCAACTAGCCAAAGTTTCATCTTTGTGAATGTTCTGCTGTCTGCTTAGACAACCTTTGTGTCGAAGGTTTTCCCTGCATGGGTTATACTGAAGCACCAGCACTTTTCTAGGTGCTTTGCACACCACAGCAGGGACACCGAGTACCCAGGAGGACCAGTATGTCTGGCGTAGCTGGTAGAAAGCTTCGCTGTGCCCCTCGCAAGGAATTGCTCATTACCCAAGACAGTAAAGGTCTTTCTTTTCCTTTTTAGTTCAGACACGTAGCCAGCTTGTGCCCGCTGAAGAAGGTAGGGATCCCGGTCCAGTACAAGATGAAAACTTGAAAACCAGCATGGGACTCCCCATCTGAAAGCCAGGTAGGTGCTATATCCCACTGTTGGGACACAGCAACACACGAGCCTTATTTCTGTCTGTTAGAACCTCCCTCCCTTCAGCCACACGAAACGCATCGTTCAAATAAATACTGCATTAACGTATTTGCCATCCAGAAGGTATGCGACACTAAATAATGAGGATATGTAATTGCTATTTTAAAATTTATTCCCAGGAAGCTCATCTGCCTGAAGCTTACTGCTCACAAGATTTGTCTGACTCTAAAATCATCTGCACCATCAACTCAGAGGATACAGGCAAGGCCGCTCCATCTGTAACAGCGGGGACATTTTATGCCACAGCATAGGCAGTGGTTGGCCACAGGCCCGGTAATCTTGCTAAGTACCATCTTTCATATTCAGTGATATTTACTGTAGTTTAGATCTGGCATAAAGAGCCCAGGGTCTTGACGTGTATTTTTGTTTGTTTTTCTCCCTTTTCTTTCTCCTTTTGCTTCTAAGGGCACACGGCTCTTCACACCTGGTGAAGACAGCAAGGACACCCTCAGGTGTATTTCTCCCAGGTCCTTGCTTTGTTCCTCTGGTCCAAAGAGGTTTCTTAGTCTGATCTATCCCACTGTTTATCCCTCTTCCCACCAAGACACTCGAGTTTGAAATGCCTGGGGAGCGTTTGTTAACCCCACGGGAAAAGAAGGCTCGGGAAACGACAGCTTTTCCCCGGCTTTGTCCTCGCATCCAGCCCGGACGCCTTTTAAAAACATCCCGCCTCGGTCAAACGCAACCCGGGAACCCAGAGACCGCGTTTGGGCCCGCCGGGGCCTGCCCCTGCCCCTGCCCCTGCCGCTGTCTCCCCGAGCCGCCGCCAGGCGCCGGCCGCCAGGCGCGGGGCCCTCCCCGGGGCCGGGCCTGCGGCCTCCGCGCCCCGCCGCGGCCGGGGGGGGCCGGGGCCGTTGCCGGGGGGGCCCCGGGCAGGTTCGTGCCGCCGAGGGGGAGCTCGGGGGCTGCAGCGTGACCGGGGGCGGCCGCTCTGAGGTGAGGGGACCCCTCCTGGCGGCGTCCGTAATCGTGCAGGTACTGCTTACGAACGTGTCGCTGATCCCAGCCGGCAGGCGAGCGGGCGATGTCAGCTGGGGGGGAGGCTTGAGGAGAGCGAAGGAGGGGGATCTGGGGGAAAGACAGCAGCGAGCGTTACCAGGAGGGCTGGGGAAGGCTGGGAGCGCGGCCTCCAGGTGGTGGTGCTCACCTCCCGTCCTAATCGCCCGGCAGCAAGCAGGCCGCCCCTTCGCGGTGCTGGGGCGGGCAAGCGAATATCGGGCACTGTGAACAGGGAAACCCTGGGCCTGGGACTGTGTGCGCGCATGAGACAGTGGGACTCGTAAAAGCTCTTGGTAGCATTTGTTTTAAGCTATGAAAATCCGATGAATGGCAACTGAGAGCAGGGTTACATATGGTGCCTTCGGGGGTCATGAAGATAGTAGCCCAGAGACGAGACCCGCAGAGGGCTGGGGTGCAGAGAACTTGCTCTGCATTTTTCTGAGTTATTTGCTTTTCAATTTGGCTGTGGTTATGAGCATACTGATAACAACTTTAGGCAAACCAGGGAGTTCTGCTTCTCATTTAGTACAGAATGCAATTTCAAGTGTAAAATAGCACCACATGGATAAGTGTCTGCCTGGAAAGTCTGAGGGGGAAAGGGGATGAAAACTCCTGGGACTCTTGCTTGTAATTTAGCCTGCATTAGTCTGAGATTAGCATCCTACTTTTATTGATGGAGAAAAAAAAAAAAGGGAAAACCTTTAAACAATTGTCAATAAATTGAAAAACTACGCTGAACTTGTTAGCAGAGTCCATATGCTATGTGACTGAATCCATGAAGCATGTTCAATAGCCTGTTAGAATATGAGATGTGTTTTTCCCTTCCCTGCGGTGGCCTGGCACCAGGCATTTGGATTTGTTTTTCTTTACCAGCAGCTCCCTGCGTGTCTTGGACTCCAAGGTTTTTAAGACCTAATGTAGCAATTCTCTAGCATTTAGGACTGTGTCTTAGTTATTAGGAACACAGGAGTGTAACCCCATAGTCACAGCTGTGCCAGTCACTGATCAGGGCTGGAAACTCGCAGCTCAGTGACACCGTTTGTAGATACACCGATCAGCGAAGCAGCGCTGTCTTTGTGTTAGTGAGTGGGAAGGCGGCAGGTAGCTTTTGTGCGGTACTTTTAAGTGAACGATAGCGGGATTTTCTGAAGACATCACTATGAACAGTTCTGAGTTCTTTACCGTCCTGTGGAGAACTCACCTTAATGTCCTGTATGCGCTCAGGGTAAAGAAGAATCACTTAGGAACAACACACAGTTTGCAGACACATCCACCCAGTCCGTGGATGCCTCTCCTTGTAGCCCACTGGAAATAGGAAGAGCCAGCAGGCAGGGCTTTCTTGTTCGTGTGGCAGCTAGAGCCTTGCCGGTGCTGTTGGAAGAATATTTTGCCCCAGCTTCACATGCTGTGTCACTCGTTGCTCCGGGAGGGAGGCTGGGCTGTCATTCTGGCCAGAGCTGGAGCTGGAGCTATCCTCCTGCCCCGGCAGGCTGGGAGCAGCAGCTGAGCAAGCAGACCCATGGAGCAAGTGAGGGCGAGGGGGCACGGAGCACCAGGGTGAGTGGTGACATCGTGACAAACCCCGGGTGGCTGGGAACTGCTTCACATCCAGAGGGGTCTGGTGAAGGCATGCCAGCTTGCTGCTGTGTACAGCTCGACCCAGAATGCTCTAGCACCCCACTGATGCTAACAGTAAAAAAAAAAAAAAAAAAAAAAAAGGAAAAAAAAAAAAAAAAACTGCTGAGGGGGGAATATTTTTCTGAGAAACAGCATATGGGACAAAAACTAGACTTCCAGAACTATTTGATTTGTATGTCTGAGAAGAAAAACATCTAGAGGGCTGTAGCAGATATTTTTAATCATTGTCATCTGGGTTTTCATTTTAATAATGACACAGTGATATGACTAACTCGAGGAAAACAATAAACAGCCTTTTTATTGTTACAAGGTTTCTCTCAGTAGGTGGTTAACCCGAACGATTGCTTTACAATGAAGACAGAAACAGAAGTTGCAATGCAAACATCGTTGTATATTTTAAAAGTGAACGCTTAACTTCACCACAAGGGAAATCTTCTGCTATAATAGTTTGCATGGCTTCCTCTCGCATACCTACCAACCTAACATTGGATCCAAAGGGCCTGATTCTCTCCTAATTAACAGCAGTGTCATTTAGGTGCAAGGCTACTCACTTCAGTAAATAGACATCATAAACGAAAAATCTGAATAGGCTTGGGGCACAGTAATAGTAGACAAAATAGATCTGTATATTAAAAAACCCACATACTGTGATTTTTATTAATCCCGCAAAGCGTGCGGTGCAATTGTTTCCTACCCTAAGCGTATAGAAGGCTTCTGCTGCAGTCTGTGAAAGAGATCCTCCCCTCTCTCCGGGGTGCAGAGGCTGGCTATTCAGTGTCTGGCTGTTAGGACTGGAAGTATTTCAAGAGAGCACTTTGTGGTTCACAATACGTTAGACCTGCGATGCCAAAACCTGACGTCGCTTGGAACGGGGGTGCCACTGACAGCAGTGGAGGCTTGCTCTGCGTGGCAGTAAAGTTTAGGGCTGCTGCCATCCACGATTCTCCCAGCAGTGTTGTGCATAGTGAGTTGTGTGCAGAAACAGTGACCTGGGAACAGGAGCACCAGTTCATCATAAAATTACCACCATGAAACGTCTTGCAGAGTGCAAACACCGACAGTGTAACATCCACGTCAGAGCTAGCTGCTGGGGCTCTTCTTGTAGCTGGTGGAGAGAAAAAAGAGTTCAGTTTGTCTCATCCTGAAGCAGGTTTCTGCAAAGGTCAGGTGAATTGTGACCTAAATGTGCCTGTTAGTTATGGGTGTTGCAGATGGCTCCTGCGATGTTTGAGTGTAGGTGACTGGTACATGTCTGAAGTGAGGCAAGATGAACACCACCGTGCCATGCTTCTCACATCTAAGCAAAGTTGGAAATTCCCCTTTGGCTTACAGCCTTCCCCACTGTAACATAAATTATGTGTAACTTCCAGAAGGTTTGTTTATTTATCTATTTGTTTTTAATCTAGAAATTGTGTCTGGCAGGATTGGTTGTATCTGATTTTTGAGGTTGACCTTTGTTCCAAAGCATTTACGAAGCTTTCTGTCACTGACTTAGAAGAAATTCTGCTTGAGATAGGTTTTGTGTGACTGAGTTATCATTACCGTGTGAACAAATACCAGTTAAGCAACATCTGTAATAGGAAGACAGTAAACTTACCTTAATTTCTTGTCATAGAAAATATTCTGACGTGGTTTTCTATTACCAGAAGTACTACAAGGGGCCTCTTAGGAGCAAGTTCAGATTTCTTAACTGAATGGTAAAATACAAGAAGCCTGGACACCCTTTGAATCTGTCAGACTTCAAATAGGGCTGCGGACTTTGTGATGAATGCTCCCTGAAGGGCATTCAGAAATTAAAGGCTTAATTATTTTTTTCATTAAGACTCTAATGATGAAAGTGATTTAACAGGTTGTGAAGTTTAACAATAAGTATGCGAATAATAAAGTTATTTGGCAAGCCACGTTAATTAAAATGAGAAAATTGTGCACAAAGTTTATCTGAACAACTGGATGGCTTGATGTACCAAATGTATGAAATACATTATAGGCAAAGCACATAATGATCTAATTCGGTGGGTGTTTTACATAACCAAAAAGATCTAGTTCTCAGAATTTTCCCTGGTAAGCCAGAGGAGCTTCCTGGTGGCCTTGAACTTCGAAAATCAAATCTGGTTCTCCCGGTCTCGTCCTAACCAGATGCATAAAGGAATGCCTCCGTACATGTAGTGCACAGAGATGTGTCGTCTGCGATCCTCAGAGACGAGGAGCTGGGCTGGCTGAGCGGTTGGTTCTGGGAAGAGTGCTCTGCGCTTGGATAATTTCTACCCTGGAAGACAGGTGGAATAAATTGATCCTACCGTTTAGGTTGCTTGTATGCTTTCTAACCTTGTTCTTAAATTGAAGTAGCCATGAGTGCAATGCTTTGGGCTGAATTCAGTAGTCGTGATGTCAGGCGTTTGATGATTGTGCTTACCCAACTGTGCCTTGCAAGGGGCAGCTTCCCCTTCACCCATCTTAGATAAACAGGATAAGAGGTGTTTGTGAGGATACCCAGATCTGTCATGTTGTGCTGTCTTTGGAAGTGGATAGTGGTAGCTTTTGGGGGATTCAGGTGACTTAGTATGCAGATGGACAAGTATCGACAGCCTCGGAGTTGCCTAAGCAAGTAGGCAGTGGTTTTGTGGCTTGTGCTCCTGCATCTAAATGGTCCTGATTCCACCTAAAAGGTATGCTGGTTAGTTAAGTGTGCTTTTGGTTCTGATCCATTGCCATCAAATAATCCACTGCCTTGAACAGAACTACTGTGTAACCAGTACAGATGCGGCAGAAGTTTACAATATGTTAAAGCGGTGGTGTTGCTACTTGCTTGGAAACCAGCTCTTCTAAAGTTTCACTACATTGGAAACATTCATTGTGTTCCAGTACTTGTCTTTTGTTTCAAAGAGATTAGAATAAGTATCCAATTGTTGCGTGTTAAAAAACCTAAAACATACGGTGTCTTTGCAGTCATACATAATAAAACTTTGTGCAAGACGTTTCAGAAGGAAACTGCAGCCAGTCCCCTGGTGTAAATATTTTTACAGTCAACAGGAAAATTGCTGTACTTGAATTGTGCTTTGAAATTAAGGTAGAGATACAAGTGTATGTATTTACATACGTATGTGTGTGTGCATATATGTGTGTGTGTGTATAAAAGGAAAGATATGTCTGGATATGAAGCCATTTTTGGATAAAAGAGATTTGAGTCTGTGTGCAGAAAGCTGTTCCTCAGGCTGAAGTGCAAGTGAAAGTCGGTAATTAATGGGTTCTGATGGGACTGCTATGCCCAGACAAAAGAAAGTAGAAATCAATATTCTGCTTTGCTGTACTCAATCAAATGAAATAAAAACAAAAGGAGACCCTGGGGCCCTATACAGCATAATTCTAACTTATAGAGAGGAAAGGAAAAAAATCAAAAACCTTCTGACAACTTCTGTAGGTTTTAGTGTGTCAAAATACTGACGCTAATGAGGTTTTCCCTGTGCAAAGACAAGTGGGGAGGCTTTGGTCCTGACAGGGCATCAATATTTTGCCCTCTGAGTGGAAGAACAAAAACAACAGAAAAAAACACTGAACACCTGGGAAATAAATATACAAACTTCGAAATGATTAAACAGTCTATTAAAAACAAATGTGATGTTTTATTGACTTGAGGGGAGGCCAAGTGCTTTTCTGAATAAGAAAAACATTAGATCAGAACTTCTCTTGTAATATAAGGTTTGGATGCATCATCTTTCTTCAGTACAGCATACAGCTAACTTTAAATATTCAATTAGCTTTAAATAATCCAGTCTACTTATAGAAAGCAGGCTGGCTGTGCAAGGAGAAATGAGCTCTTGCGGAACTCTGCCGTAGCTCAAGTCGTATTTCCAAAGCTTTTCCCTGCAAGGAAATGGATGCAGCGTTCGCTTTTCTATAGTGTTGAGAGCAGGAATTAAGGTGCGTGCACTTCAGAGCCTTAGCTTTTCAGCACGATTGGTAGCAGCACCTACGTTTGATTTGTGGAGCTCATCTCAAGGTGTCTTTTATAAAGAGCCAATTATGCAGTAAGTACTGAACCGACTGCAGGAACTAAAGATGAACAAGATGGTGAATCAAACTGAAGCTCTGCTGATCCCAGGGCTTTCTGAATAGACGGGTCCGAATGCACCCTCCGTGCCTCAAAAAAACATAAACAGGATAATGATCGTTCCTAAATGTTGAGGCAGAAGACAGGTGGGGAGAGCCATCTTAACGTGCTCTTTCTGTTACAGTTACTCCTTCGGTAACAAACTGCTCTTCACTCTGCTGTAGGAGCTCTCCGTCGGGTGGTGTCGCGGAGGCCGCGATGTGGAGGCTGGCGGCTCACATCCTGCGGGGGACCAAAGTCCACTCCGTGCTCCAGGGCAGGCGTGTGCTCGCCGCAGCCACCCTGCTGCCGTGCCACCGGCGGGGGACAGCGCGAGGGGCCCACACCAGCGACATGAGCACGGCGATACAGAAGGTGGAGGCTCCGGACGCGGAGCACCTCGTCCACGTGCACTGGGAGGACGGGAGCGAGAGCCGCTACCCGTGCGTCTGGCTGAGAGACAACTGCCAGTGCCCCGACTGCTTCCTGCGCTCGGCCAAGGCGCGCAGGCTGCCCTTCGAGGAACTCGATGTTGACATCGTGGCAAAGGAAGTCACTCTGACAGACCGAAAAAAGGTACTCGAAGAAGCACTGATTGTGCTTCTAGGGAAACCTGTTTAACGATGCTCGTTAATCTGCAAGTTGGAGGTAACCCCAGGATATGCTGTAACTGTAATTCATTTATCCATGATCAATAGCATGGATTTGCACAGCTTTTAAGAATAACCTGAGGATCTAATGGGAGTAATTTGGGCAAGTTGGGTCTTCCCAATGTATATGAAACTACTTTATAAATGTGACGCATTGGGCACAAAAACAGTTTCTAGAACATAATTGTTCTTTTTTAAATGTTTCCTCATTATCAGATGTTGAAAAGAAAATGTAGGCATTCCCCACGCTTCTAATTTTGCGTTAACATCTGTCTTTTTTCTCTTTATTCTGTAAGCGACTTGCAAATTAGAAAAACAAATGGGAAAGTGATGATAATCTTAATTCATAACAAAGATATCAGTGTATTAGCTGATACCTTACCTTCCAATGTGCGAAAGACTTCATTTTAGAGCAAACAAACTGAAGTTTAACCCAATATTCAGTGCTGGCCTAGTGTCTGTATCTGTGTCTATCCATCTACGTTAATGTTTGGTCACGAAAACGAGAGGTTATTGGGCAAGAGGGGAGAGGAACTGCCCTTGCTGTAAGTTTTAATCTTTCCTGACATATGTAAATGCCTAGTATATTATCTAGATTTTATATGTTTATTTACAAGCAGTACATAGCTCCCTTGATGTGCAAACTCACTTCCTTCATTTTGCAGTTAAAGAGGTTTAAAGCATGTTAAAGACAGGGCAATCAGCCCTGTAACGGCCCGGGCAGGACGTGGCTCATCTGCAAGACAAGGTGCTGTGTTTATTTAGGATCCCAAGTTGATGGTTCATTACCAAAAGTAACGCTGTGTAAATTCATCCTTTGAATGAGCAAATGTACAGCGATAGTAGAGGGATTGCCTGCTTCTGTGTACACTGCAAGCACAGCGCTAATCGTAAACTAATGCTGGTGTTTTACCATAACATGAATGGCCAGAATTTTGTGAAATGGGGATCGAAGCCTACACAGCAGATGAGAGAATTCCATGGGGTGCGCGTGCTGCGCTGAGCTCTTTGGTTCATGGCAAGGAAAGCTTTACACTTTCTTTCCTTTTTTTTCAGGAATTGAAAAAAAATACATTTATTTGAAAGGGGGAAAACATGTCAAAACTAGGGAAATTGCCTCCTAACATTTTTTTACATGTGTCTGTCTTGTCCTTTTTCTGTTTTGACAGCTGTCAGTCTTTTGGAAGATATTTTTGCTCTCTTCTGAGTTGTTGATAAAGTGCTCTCCTCAGTGGCGTGTGCCAGCTTCTGTGATTCCCCACTTTTTGCTAAGCAAAGCACACACAGTGACAGCAGCCCGCACAAAATAGCAAGTTAGGTCATGTGCTTATGTGAAAATAACCATCTATAAATGGTATCAGAATTTGGATGGTGTTCAGATTGGGATTTCATTAATTGTTTGCAGTTACACTGCAAGGAAGCCTGAACTGTGATATTACTGATTGAAATATTGCAATATTTGTAATTTCTAAGGTTGGAGTTTTTAGTTGGTTTTTTTTTGTATGTTTGGTCTACATGGTGTTTTCTTTTTTTTTTTTTCTAAAATGACCTTTCTTTTTATTTTATAAGATATCTATTACGTGGCCCGATGAACACACAAGCGAATATGAAGCTGAGTGGTTGAAAAAACGATGCTTCTCTGAAGCAGCCAGAGCAGAAATGCGAGAGGATTTGTTTTTACCAGGTAGGAGTTCAAACCGCATCTGTGACACAGGTTTCAAATGCAGGTGGTCTGACGCTGCCAGCCCCGTCTAGAGGGTCCTTGCATGAGGACCAAGTCCGCCCAGCTGAAGCAAGCACAGCCACTCTTGGGAACATGTTTTTTGCCCTTTCCTCTCTTCTAACCTGTGGACTACAGGCCAGGAGCAGCCACCTGTGACTGCTGTGTCCTGGGTCACTTGCAGGGAGAGCAGTGTTCAGCTGCTCGGGCTGCGTTTACTTTCCTAAAAGCCACTTCCTTTCAGATAGTTTTTGGAGGTCTTAAAATGAGGCTTGTGCAGCACCATTGATCTGTGATAAAGCATATGTTGGTGGTCTTCAAATTATTTAAAGCTTTATTTTTAGAAGAAATCTTTAGAATTGCAAGGGAGTTATAACTGAAATATTTTTCCCTTTCCATGGCCTTCTGTTAAAAAGTAACCACGTAGCATACCAGTGTCTTGTGCTGAAGTTCAGGTTGTGTTTGCTCTGTGTGATTCTTCCTCAGTAGTTGACCGTCCTTTGGAAAAGAAGCAATTCGTGCAACTGGCAGTGAAACATTGACCATACAAGCAATGGTTACCCACGACACATCATTCACCCTTTTGAGGGAATGATTATAAAATCACCAGGTTTGCCATGATGCACGTTATCATTTCTTCCTTCTTCGGCAGTCTTTCATACTGTGAGCATGAAACGTGTGAAAACTTGCAAGATTTCTGCAGTTGCCCTTGACAGTGTTCCTGTGAGTTCTGCTGTTGCAGAAAGCTGTGGATCAGTATTCAGAGCTAAGACTGTATCCATTAAAATAGGGTATTATTTTAGTAAAAGAAAGTAGAGGCAGGCTGATGGTGTGAAATTCAGATCCAGCTATCGGTTCCAGCAGAGCTCAGCAAAAGGAAAGTCTGAGGTTGGTTTATGCTTCTTTTTTTGATGTGTTTTTTTCTAACAAAGAAAGGAGAAAGATTTTGTTTTGTTTTGTTTTTTTCCTGAAAGATTATAAATGGGAAAGCATAAGGCCCTAAGTATCACCCACTTCTGAGTTTTGTTTGGCACTTAGGGACAGCTTAAGGGGCCCATTATCTTTCCCAATTTCTGCCAGTCAAATCTTCCTTAGCTCCTAGCACCCATTTTCCTAAACAGAAGCCAGTTATTTAGATTCAGCCTTTTACATCTATCTTAAAACTTCAGTTATGAGTAGTATTTCCGTTCATTTCAGTGGATCGTGTAACAGATGTCTAGTAGTTCAGAGTGGAACTTTTTTCCTCTGGTGATTGATATAAACGTATATGTCTACTTTTGCCTTGGCAAGAACAAACTACACTGTTTACTATTTAGGAGGCTTGGGCATAATTCCCAGAATGAACATGATGAAGATGCAAACCTCATATAGGGAAACTACATTTGATTTCTCAGCTAGTGAGAACTTGTATTTGGAAAAATGAAGATGGTGTGGAAGTTAACACGACATTTTATAGCCTTTGGGGGGATCGATGAAAATCGATTATTGTTCTAATTAATGCCCAGACAAATTAGTTTAGATCTCTGGCTAAGTTTATTAGCAAAGGGATCAATAACTGTAATTTCGGGAATTCAGATATATAATGCTTCTTTTTTCCCTCCATTATGAAGCCTTAACTGGGTATGATTTGGCTTCTCTCGCACATATTTACACTGAGCTTACTCTCAGGATCTAAATACGATGCTTGTTTTGGAGGCCACTTCTCCCCTCTGCTGCTGCTGTTCTCTAGTGGAGCAGTCCAGATAAAATAAACGCTAATGATACTTTTTGTTCTTTGGGCAATGCTTTGCAAATTCTATTTTCCATGGTAGATCTGAGTAAATATGTTTATGGAAGTTGCACTAAGTAAGGGCCTGCATTAACTTTGGCTTTGTGTCGTAGTGTCATTCTGCTCTTTCTCAGATTCCCAGAAAAGATCTGGCACATTACAATGAATTGCTTCTTCCAGCGTTTCTCAGGTTTCGTTTGCAAAGAAGGCTGAAGTTATAAAGGAAGTGAATTTGCTTGATGGCTGTTTGAGACCTGTTTCTCATCGTGTATCAGGATAAGTTTAGAATCAACTTCCTTCTGGTCAGTGCAGTTACACCACTGCAAATTGCATGCTCTTAAGTAGCTAATCATATCCCAGCAGCATAGCATTACGGATGACATGAAATGCCAGCCCTGCATACTGGTTCAGCAAATACGACAGCAAGCTCGCCAGACTGCTGTAGTTAGAGGTTAACCTTCACTGCTGACATTATCACAGCTGTGGCTTTTTTTTTCTTTTTTTTTTTTTTTTGGAAATGGTTATTTGCATTTCATGTTGCTTTTATGATGATTCTTGTTGTAATTTCTTTTCCAAAAAATTAGATGTCAAGCATGTGTCAAACCAGAAAAAAGAGTAGGTTGTACCTTCACTGCATGATGGAAGTGACTATAATAACTCCATGGCAGTATGTCAGGAGTACCCTTTTAGAAACAGTGCCAGACCTTATCAGTGCGGTACGCAAAGTCCGCTGTGTGTGTACACTGAG